>NC_056725.1:1061689868-1061797368 GCF_019279795.1 Protopterus annectens | reverse complement strand
TTTGTGGTCAATTATTCCTCCTGACCTCCTTCCATTTGTCAAAGCAAGCTCCAGTGCTTACAACTCCCGGTACAGCGCAGAGATAACTGACACTAAGTATGTGCCTTGTTTTAGCAACTGTGCTGTAGCCTGTGTATTTGTTGTGTTCTTCTAGGGTGTGCATGCTGCCAGAGTTGCCCTGCTGACTACCCCCTCTGTTCCCCTGTCAGATCTTTTTCTCCTCACTTGCCTATAAATCTCCCACTCATCTTGTCCCCCTCTAAACCCTATTTCAGACCCATCCTTTCGGCTAGCTAATTTTTCCACTCCTGTAAGAGTGGTGCTACAACAGGGTGCTAACCAGCTATTAATATCTACAGCCTGTGCTAGACTTGTGCCAACAGCAAATAAGTATTTTGCAACAGTGCTCAGAACAGTGTTTATTGTTGTACCTTCCCCCATTTATAGCTGCAGCCTATATTTATCGCAAATTAAACTCACATTGGCTTTTTTCCCTGAACAAACTTACCTGTGTAGTAATAGTACCTCCCCAGAGCAGCTGATAGCTTCTCTTGCCACACATACTAGCTGAGATTAGCCCCACTCCATTCACCCTTGCTACGCTCCCCTACCCTATCCAATTCCCACCCACCCCACTTTCATTAGCTACATACCTAAGCTAACCACACTCCTTGTCTCACTAGCCAACCCTACCTCTCCCCAGACCCACAATCCCACCCCCCACATACTCAGCCAACCACTATGGCTTACCTAATCTCCCTGCTTACCAATACTCTTACACTCCTTGTCATCCTCAGTAAAAAGCTGAGATCCCTCATGAAATTCTCCAAAGCTAGTTATAAAAACAAAATCGCCACTGATTCTAAAGACAACCACAAAGCACTCTATAGCTGTGTCAAGAACCTCAATGGCAACATTCAGATCTGCTCTGCATTACAGCACAATGGCACTAAATATACAGAATCAACTGATATTGCAACATCCTGGCAAATAGGTTCAGTGCTAACTTTATCCCCCTCTCACCCCCCTAAAGGGCCCATCTCTATACCGGAAGAATGCAAAGTTCCTGTAATCATGGCCGCACAGGTAAAAATCACACTCTCCAAAACCAAGAACACAGCATTCATGGAACCTGACAACATCCCAGGCTGCATTCTACACAAACTACAGAACAAACTGGCACCCCACTTAAGTACCATGTTCAATCATTGCCTCACCACCAGGTTTGTGCCCACTGAATGGCACACAGCGACAGTTATCCCACTCCCCAAAGGGGGAGCCACCACAGACCGCGGGAACTACTGCCCCATTAGCCTGACGAACCTAGTCTGCAAGGCTATGGAACGTATCATCATGGAACAAAGACATTGGTAACCTCCAAACTCTGGACCCCACCCAGTTCAGGTTTGTGAAAGGAAGATCATACCTCCTGAACCCGATAGACTTCTTTGAGGTAGTCACCAAAGCTGTAGACAAGAATAAGGTGGTTCACACAGCCTATCTTGACTTTGCCAATGCTTTTGACACCATCCCCCATTCTGGAATTATAGCTAAACTCACTAAACTAGGTATAAATCCCTACGTCAAAAGATGGGCTGCCAATTGGCTCACTGACAGAACTCACACTGTAAAAGTTGCAGACTCCAAATCTGACTTCAAACCAGTGACAAGTGGAGTACCACAGGGTTCAGTCCTGGGACATCTCCTGTTTGGTATCTTCTCTGAAGTACAGGCTAACAAAGAAGGTCTTTGGCTAACGAAGTTCGCAGATGACTGTAAACTAGGAGCCATAATCAAAACTCCTAACGATGTGGATATCCTACAAAAGGGCCTCACTGATACAGATGTCTGGTGTCAAAGCCATGGCCTCAAGCTCAATGCCAAAAAGTGCATCGTCATCCCCTTTGGTAAAAACTCTGTACACATGAACTACCACATAGGCGATAGTCTACTCAACACAGAAAATGTGATAAGAAACCTTGGGACACAAGTGGACAGTAGTCTCTCCTTTGATAATCACATCGCCACAGTAGTCAGGAAATCCTACGTGGCACACCTCATCACAAAAGGTTTCTCATCCAGGAAAAAAGAGGTCATCGTTCCCGTCTAATTGTCACTCATTAGTTCCATTATAGAGTACAACGCTCCTTTTGGTATGTACCTCACAAGACATCTACAACAACTGGAAAGGCTGCAGAAATACCTCACAAAGAGGATTACCGGCCTCAAACGGATGCCCTACACAGACCATTTCAAAAAACTCCAGCTTTACTCCGTCGCGTATTGCCTACTCAGAGACGATCTCTGCCTAACATTCCAAGCTATGTCAAACCCAGAGCTGGTGGACATGCTCCACTTAAAGAAATCCCAATCCCTCTGAGCTATACGCTCTAGGGACCTAAACCTTGTTACCACAATAAACAAAACATGCTGGAGAGATAGATTTCCTGTCCCAGAGACTTCCCATACTCTGGAACAAACTACCTATCTATATCAAACAAAGGTCCTCATTAGCACTCTTCAAGAAAAATTTTGTCGATTAGATGGGAGATCGGAAATTCACCCCGGGGTTCACTTCTGTGGCTCTGCTCGGCAGGGGCACAAGAAAATAATTTTCTTGGGTGGCAAAAGCCAGGATACCTTTTTGGCTAGGCTTATATAGGCCCTAGAGCCAATAGCCTAGTACCTACTTATGAACTCTCCTGCCTTTACCTCCTAAGCTCCACCTCCTTCCACTCTTACTCCATATATCAACTACACTCCCCTACTTTTCCTCTATCACCCACAAACTGTCACACCCACACATACAGTGCCATTAGCCCTCAACTCTACAAAACAACCACCATCCTCCTCCTACTCTTCAAATACTTGCTACTAACAATACTTATCCTCCAACACACAGATTTGCTAAACTCACCAATAAAATAAAATACCACTTACTATACAATATAACTCAACTTAAACTCCAGGTTGACATCCACGCCAACCCAGCACCACAAACCCTAGCCCTTCTTATTCTACCAGATCCCCTCCCAGCCCTACTCCTACCTCTTTCCAACATGCTACAAATCACCACCCACTCCCCCCACTTCCAAACACCAACAACTCCGACCTCGTCTTTATAAACTTTAATCTCCATAGTATTGTAAACAAAACTACCGAATTCCATGCAACCCTTAAAGCCTATCTACCTGACATAGCAGCTATTACAGAAACCTGGTTAAAGCCCCACATTAAAGATGAAGAAATTATTATAAATGGTTATAACAATTAGATTAGACCAACCAAACAAAAGTGGAGGAGGCATCGCCATCGTGTACAAAGATAAACTCAAACTTGAGTTATTGAATTGTATTCCTCCTGACCGTCCTAACTCTGAATTTCTAACATGCTTAACAATAAACCCTAACAAAACAATTATCATAACGTCCTACCTCCCACAAGGAAATAACCCCCTATAACTGAAAAATCACCTTGCCTGGGCCTCAACCAATTTTAACCAAGAAACCATTATCTTAGGAGACTTTAACCTTGACTGGCACACCTGCAACTCCAATAACCCCTCCAATTTCCTAAACCTCTTCAAATTCACTCAAATCATCTCCTGTCCCACAAGGTTAGATAAATACTCTAAAAAGCAATCCACTCTTGATTGGATACTTACCAATAAACCCAATCTAGGTTACTTAGCAGGCTGCCTTCCAGACACTCTCAGTGACCACTCACCTACCTTCCTGTATAGAAAAAAAAAGAGCACACTCACTTACCAAAACAATATGCAAAACTGTCAGCAACAAGAAAAACTTCTCCGCCTCCACGTTCAACCTCCTACTTCAGCAAACTAACTGGTCATCTCAACACCTCCCACTTGATCAGGCAGTTAACTTCTTCAATAATACCTTTCTAAACATCTTTAATGACCTTGCTCCCACAAGAAAAAATGGAGTAAAAAGTAGACACATACCATGGTTAACTAAAGAAACCATCACACTAATGAAACAAAGAAACAGAGCATGGTCAACTTACCGCTCCTCCAATAATATACAAAACTACATAACATACCAACAACTCTGTAATCAGGCAAAAAAACAGATAAAAACAGACAAGCAAAACTGCTTCCACTCATGTCAAAAAAACATCAATATAATCCCAAAAAAAATTGGCAAAACATTAACTATCTTCTCAACTCAAGACAAACCCCTACCCCCACTCCAGCTACCTCCAACACTACAGTCCTAATAGCTACAGAATTCAGTTCATACTTTATTAACTCAATCTCTTCACTTCTCGGGAATCTGTCTTCCCAACCTCTCCCATACCCAATCTTCTCCTGACTCCCCCAGCCTCTTCTCCTTCTCCATAATCCAAACTACATTAAAACACTTGTTTCCAATCTCAAACCCTGCTCTCTTGCTGCTGACCAACTACCTAATGATTTCCTGAAAACTGCTGCCCCCTCAATTGCCTATCCCATAGCAATTTTGATAAACCGCTCTATCCCCGAACAATATGT
The DNA here is from genome assembly GCF_019279795.1 of Protopterus annectens. Lineage (NCBI taxonomy): Eukaryota > Metazoa > Chordata > Ceratodontiformes > Protopteridae > Protopterus > Protopterus annectens. Next base: position 1,061,792,855 of record NC_056725.1, on the reverse strand, counting down.
CCCCCCATCTTTGTAAAATCTCACATTCCACTACACAAAGGAGGCCCCTCTAAAGAACTAACCAATTACCATCTCACTGCCATCCTCTCCCCTTTAGCTAAAATCTTAGAAAAATGCATTCACTCTCAACTCCCTTCCACCTCCTAAATTATAGCCTCCTCTCCCCCACACAACATGGCTTTAGACCAAAACACTGTGTAAGCACTGCTCTGCTACCTTTCACTAACACCGTACAGGGTCTCATCAACGACAGTCAAATGGTCTCCTCTATATTTCTACACATGTCAAAAGCTTTTGACACAGTCTCCTACCAAATCCTACTAAATAAACTATCATCTGTTGGTCTAAAACTCACCACCCCTCTCCTGGTTCCATAGTTCTCTCTCCAACTGTCAGGAAGCCACCAAGTGGGAAAAAATCCTGCCCCTCCTACTTCCCATCACTGTTGGAGTGCCCCAAGGCTCCATTCTTGGACCCCTCCTGTTTACTATTTTTACCAATGACCTCAGCTCTGCAACCCAACTAGCTACCATAGTCCAATATGCCGACTCTACATTAATTCGCTCAGCCCCCTCACCCCAGGATCTACAATCAACTTTGCAAAAATCCTTTCAGAACATAGAAAACTACCTCACTAATCATCACCTCATACTAAACCCTAACAAAACCAAGTTAGTTATTTTCAATTATAATAAACCCAAAACTTGGCTAACACCTCTCTATCCTCTCCATAGATGGTACCAAAATAGAACCCACTAATCAAACCAAAATTCTTGGTGTCATAACTGATGACAACCTAAGGTTCGATACCCAAATCGCCCTCACCATCAAAAAAGTACACGCTAAACTAGGCTCCCTATATAGGATCAAATCTTACCTTTCAGACAATGCCAGACTAGCCACTGCCTGTACTCAACTACTCTCTACCCTCTTCTACTGCTCCCAAGTCTTTACAAACCTTCGCAAATCAGACCTACATAATCTTGAATCATGCTACAACAAAATTGCCAAATTTGCTACCAGCCACCCCTATAGAACCAACTACTGCACAGTACTTACACAGCTCAAATGGCTAGAACTCCCAAACCTGCTCACACTAAACCAACTGACCATAGCCCACAATATAATATACAAACCAAATGACTGCCCAGCACTCACCAGCCTTATCCAAATCAGCAGCAGTCATAGATTACCAAGATCCTCAAACAAGCTACTACTAAACATCACCCAACCCCTCAACACTCAAGGCTCCGCCCTCTACTCACATAAATTTGCCAAACTCTACAACACCCTCCCCCAACTAATTGCAAAAAACCCTTGCTTTCATGAATTCAAACACCTCCTTAAAGAACATCCAGCTCAACACTAGCTTTGCTCATGCCACACTCCTGGTTAGATCAACCACCTCCACTTTCATCCCCAATCCCGGCTCTTTCTCACATTCTCTTTTTCACAGCTACTACCAGTATCTTGCTTCAATAACTTGATTCTCCCTCTATTCGGAGTTAGCTTTGGTAACTCAATTTTTGGTTTGACTTTCAACTCTAATGCTCTTCCTGCAGGTCCATCTTTCTCTGTTCTCACCACTACTCATGTTGTTTTAACTCCCTCTTAAGCTGTCCCCATTTTACCACAAAACTTTGAGGCAAAACTAGCCTGCTTATTACTCAATACAAATGTTCTTTTTCTCTTTTCAATTGTTTAAAAAACATGTTATATGTGCAGCTTAATTTGTACAATTCTGTTAGCTACATCTAAGTAACAATTGCTTATGTATGTATTTGAAGGGTTAACTCCCTGTTTAACTACATGTAAGTAACTCTATCTATGTATGTCTGGAGCTTTTATCCCTGGGCCTCCACTGAAAAAGGGACTTGTGCCCAGTCGAACATTACCCAGTAAACAAATAAAATGAACAAATAAAAATAAAATAAATATATACATATATAATACATTTCTCCTTTTACTCAGTTTTACTAATTATGATTAAAGCTGAAAAATATATTTCATTCAGGAATAATGACTAAATTGATGAATTTACAATAATTGCACACACCATTTTATTTTTATCATGAGAATTATTTAATCATTCACAGACTTCTCTTCATAGTGGAGCCAATAGCTGGGTACATTGATGTTATAGGACAACTATGATTTACTTGCCTTTTATTGTTAAAAGTACTTTCATTCTAAACTTCAGTTCAAACACGCTAAACTGCAAAGGCTATATAATAAGCTTATGTTACTGGAACTTCTACTTATTTAACCCAGTAATGGATGTTTACTTAATATCTTTCTGGTATTTTGGGGTTGTGATAAGGCACAAGGATCTTCCAGGAAGAATTAAGTGCCGGTTGCCTTTCCATTAAGTCCAATTTTTAACTTTTGAAGCATGACTTTTGAAACCTGTACAAAACAGTTGCTGAATCAGGAAATAACTCAAATAGCACTGGAGTTGCAATTATTATTAAAGACTCTTAAGGATGTACAGTAAACTCCCAGTGAACCAGTAACCATGGGTATTGGTAGATGCCGGATAACTGCAGTTTCTGGATGCTTGAGAGTTACTATTAAAAACAGGCCTAATACTGTACCCTATAATATTTGTTTGGTTTGACTTGTTCTCAGGTTGGGGAGAGAGGGAATTTATTCCTATCTTCCTTTCTAAAACTCTAAAAATATAAGGTATGTTTCTGCAGGCGGAAAACAGAAAGTGCAAATTGTACTCTTTCTCTTCGATTTTTTTTTTTGCCTGTTGCTTGAGAGTGCTGGTTAACTGAGAGTTTACTGCATTACTAAGGCAAGACTCTAATAAGGAGGGAAGATGGTGTTACATGGTTAAAAGTGCATTCCTTGACAAATCAGTTCTACTACTAAATTTATATGCACCATGTTCTAAACAACATGGATTTCTCATGATAATATACAAATTCTATCTTCCTTCCAAATCATTACTACATTATTGGTAGGGATTGGAATGCAGTTATTGATCCCATTAATGATAGAACATGCAAAAATAAATCATATAATTTCTATGCATCTGATTTGATATCAGAACTTAAAACTCATTTTAGTCTTTTTGATCCTTCTAACTTTCAAAACAATAAAACTACCCTGGAAAACTATACCTACTATTCCCACTGCTATAAATCAAGAGCCAGACTAGACTTCTTTCTAATAACTGGTATATTTTTAACTGCTATTACTTGTCAAGTAGAACCCAGGTTTTTCTCTTATCATTCTAGAATTTCTCCTACTATAAGCTGGTGTAATACTTGCAAACTAGAGACTAATAATTATAACTGGTCTTTAAATTCTAACCTACTCCAGAAAAAAGATATTAAGACAGAAATTACTTTATTTGAAAATGTCCTGAATAACTTCTTCTTCTTAAATTCCTCTTGACATTCAATGGGCTGCTATCAAAACTCAAATTAGAGAAATGTTTATAAGGACCTTATTACAAGAAATTGAATAAATCAAAACAGAACTTATTAAAAAAAACAAGATCTACAAAATAGAACAAGAATTACATATAAAACATAGTTGTGAGTTAACTGAATGATTAACCGAACTACAGAAAGAACTTTATTTACTTTATGCCTCACAACAAACACTCTATAAAGCAAACACTTTGGCTAGATATTCATAATGGGCCCAAGTTCATTCCAAATTTCTTGCAAAGATTATAGATGTAAATAAAACTTCTACCTTAATAACTGAAATTTCGTATCAGGATAAATCTAACACTAGAGAAGAGATTTTACAGATACTTACATCTATACTCCCAAATATGTGCAGCACATAACGTCTCCTATTACTCTCAGGAAAGAGATAATTTAAGTAACTTATCTTTTCCAAACATCAATGAAGAACAACAGAACTGTCTGACTTCAACTACACAACAAGAAATTCTACAAACTATCAAGCCTTAAAAAGAGGCAAATCACCTGGCCTGGATGGCATTATTGCTGAATTCTATAACATTTTTGCTGTAGTAGTTTCAAAAATAATATTGTACTTATTCAAATACATTAAGGAAATGGTATTAAATATTTATACTTAAATAACTCAAACAATATTTATCCCTAATAGCAAATCTGATACTAAAAATCCTTTAAATTACAGTCTGATCTCCATTATAAATATAGCTATTAAAATGTATGTATTTTTATTAGCAAACAGACTAAAAAAATGACTCCTTATATAATCTCTCCCTACCAATCTGGTTTTATTGAAAACAGACAAACCTATGATCATACACTTATAGTGGACATTTTAATCACTTTATCCAAACATTATAACAATTCAGATGTTGCATTAGCTTTAGACACCACTAAGGCTTTTGACAAACTTAACTTAGAATTTCTTTTCTCTGTTGTGCTAGAATTCAATATTCCAAAATGTTTTATGGAATGGATCAAAATTATATACATTAATGTACATACAACATTATATATAAATAAAGTGCCTTCTTCGCCAATGAAAATTAGTATTGGAACATGACAAGGGTGTCCATTATCTCCTTATCTATTCAATATTTATACAGAACTCATTTATTTTGCTACTACAAAAGGCTTTCCACCAAATTCCAGAAATTTATAATACTATACCATTAACGGCTTTTGTTGATGATATAAATCTCTATATTTCTTTGCCTTATACTGACTTACCTAAAATTTTACAGTCTATTGATACGGTCTCTAAATTCTCCAACTATACAGTGAATACGATTAAATCTTCTATTTTTCCATTAAACTAAAATATAATCTGATTAGTTACTTTCCTGATACAGAAATTAAAATAAGTGATTCAATTAAATATCTGGGCATTAACTTGAGAAAAAAGTTTGGAACACTATACAACAGGATATCCTTAAATGGAACAAACAATCTTTATCTTGTATCCAAAGGTGTTATTATTACAATGAATATCCTTCCCAGATTACTATTACAATTTAATGAATCTAATTTTTTAAGAATATTGCTACTAATTTATCAAAACTTCTTTGGTTTCCAAAATTTACTAGGATCAGTTATCAAAAACTTACATATCCTAAAAATATTGGTGGATTAGCCTTATCAGATTTTAACATTTACTATGAAATGATTAATGCAGGCAAACTGACAGCAATTGCACAATTTAACCAACCTCAAGACAAAGGGATTCCATTATGGGTTAAATTATAGCAAAACTCTGTGCATAAATCTCAATGTAATCCCACAGCTTTACATTTTCTATATAAAATACCATTACATTTTTTTACATCCATACATTTCTAAAGTATTTAAATAAAACTTTAAGACTTGTTGGCTACTTTAGATTGAAAGAATCAACGTCATTCCAGCCACTGCATCTCAGTCCTAACAAAGTTAAATAACCTGATGTTAAATTTAACAGATTAACGCTTACTTAAAGATACATTTATCTTAGACTTCCTCAGTTATAAAAAATCCCCAAATGAAAAATGAGAATTGCTCTTAACCTCCTTAAAAGTTATTTCATCATATTAAGACAAATTAAAGAACTTATTTATAAATTCTTAGACAATACAAAAATCAATGAACATAACACACATACTTATGCAAATTATTATGGTCAGCATTTACTACCAAAAAGGAAATAAAATAATTATTTTTATTAAATATCAAAATTCTATCATTTATTCTAAATATTAGAATGAATTAAACCCTTTAGTTTCATTTAACCAAATTCTTACTCTCATTAAAAATATTACCTTTTAAAAAAATTTGCTTATGCTCAACTAATGATATTAAGTAATGCCATTATGACTCCTGAGAGAATTAACAAATATTTCCCTATATCATCCCTTAGCTGCACAATTTGTAACCATCAAAATCAGACATGCTTCATATTTTTTTGGAGTTGTAAATGCTCGTATAAACTTTGGTGTTCTTCGAGTCAGGCTGGTAAAAATGGGATACCTGAAATCTACTTTACCCTAAGAATTTGCATTACTACATATATCCCCTCCTAGTTTAACACAATTCAATTTACATGTACTAATTACGCTTTTTTTTTCATTGGTTAAAACTTTGTATCACTCAAATTGGCTTGACAGAACAAAAATAATATGGGATGGATTTAACTAAATGGCAGTAAAGTATTTATCAGCACAGGATTATTAATTTCTAAGTCTAACAGACAATCTTATTATAAGCAATACTTAGAAAAACTTTACAAACTGTAATCTATATTAATTTTGACTGGAAAGAATAAGAGGCACTCAGCACTTTGCATACAGCTGATGTTATTGTTATGTTGTTTACAACTTTTATTTCTTTTTCTCTGATCAGTTGCTAATGTTTTCAAGGTTATCTGATGAACACAAAAAGTTATGGAAAATTAAAGATATTTAAAAAAAAATGCACATGCTTTTACAAACATCTGAAAGTCTGACACTCCTGCTACAAGTCTAGCTGAAATTATCAGCAGCTGAGCTAGGCATTTAGGTTTTACAACTGGTGTCATCACCACCTTAATATGTTAAAGGTCATAAGCTTTTCAATACAATGGGTAAGTACTTTTGTACTAGCAATATGACATTTATCAATGGAAGCAGAGGTCAGAGTAAAAAATGATCTTACACTTACTATTTTCTAAGGAAGAATGTAAATTCCTTATCAACATCTTTCCTTTTGGAAAATCAACTAAAGAGCCTTAGCAGAGTGCGCCTGCAATTCTACTATTCTCCTGGCAGAGGAGACACCTAACAAAAAGAAAGTGTTCCTTGAAAAGGTTACAAGATTAAAGGAAGCTGAAGGCTCACAGGGATGAAGTGTAACTTTTTTTAGCACATATGTCAAAGATGTCAAAGACCAGGGTGTCTTATTTTAGGAGAAAGATGAAAGGTTCCTCAAAGGAAGGCTTTACAGACTTTTACATGTGCTAAGTAGAAAGAATCTTGACCTAAGGTGATAGTTGAAAATGGCCACTATGTGGACCTTGACAGTGGAATAATTTCACTTTAATCAAAGAGTTTTGCCAGACAGCTGAGAACTCTAGGAGTCAATCACACTGAAGCATCAAAACTGATGCATACTGAATGAATAGAGGAATTTTGAATGGAAGGTCTCTGGGCCAAACTAATTATGGAAACCACTCTGTCAGAGAAACACAACCCTCAGCTATCATGACAGCTGGAACAGCCATGGTTATAACTACTGTACATGATAATCTGGGAGTTTAGAAAGTAGCATCCTGGGCAGCAGGAAACCCAGAAGGTTTGGACAGAAGAAATGACTTGAGGAGTAAACCAGCTTTATCTGCGACAAAAAAGGAGCTATAAAAATCACTTCTGCCTTGTGTAAACTGGCTTTCTGAACAAATTTCCTCATCAGAGGAAAAGGGAAAAAATATAGAGGAGGCCATTAGGGCACAGATAACAGATTGCATCCTTTACCCAATTTCCTATAGATGTGAAGGCATCATCAGTGAGAAATACTTGTTGCATTTGGTATTAGCTAGAGGGGCAAACAGGAAATGGACTAGGTTGTCACAAAGATGAAAAATGCCTCTGGTTACCGTCTGAATAAGTGACCATCTGTGGAGCATTAAGGATTGCTGGCTCAACCTGTTCACTAAGGAATTTGCTTCTCCTGGAATATGTGCAGCTACTAGAAAGCACTGTGACAGAATGACTCCCAGCAGATTCCCATCACCATTCTGTATGGCAGTAAACCAGACTGCAACCATACTGTCCAGCTTGATGAAAACCACTCCTAGAGGTACAGTATTACTAGAATGCCAAAAGAGACAGCACCACTAGTCTCATTTCTAAGGTCACTAATGTGCAAGACGCTCTCCTAAGGCATCCACATCCCTTGAACTGTCTGCTGACTGAAATACCTCCACTCATTCACCTCAGAACAGATGTGTCCATGGTAGACAAAGTTAATGGCATTTAAAGATGAAAGGACTTGCTAGTCAAGAATCATACCTGATCTAGACACAAGGATAGGTAAAATCAGTATTCCTCAGAAATGTGAGTGGGTTGGAGTACAGAGTCTGAGCATGAAAGCCTTGAACCCATCATCCAGTGTACTACCATTATATGTAGAGGGCATGAGGGACAATAAAAGCTGACACTACCAAAAGGTCCAAGAATTTGAGACAAGTCTATGCAGATGCAGTTTGGAAATTTTGTATGATGCATGCGGTCTGTTGAAGGTGAAAGAATCCTGTCTTGGTCAAAAAGGCACGACATCCTTGCAACCTGAAATGGACTGCTACTATGGACATATGCTTGGCAAACAACTGAGGTGAATCTAAAAGGGGCAATCTGGTACTGATCATGACTAGATGAACCCCAAAAGTCTAGAAACCTCCATAGTTCCTTGCGAACTCTGAACTGAAGGCAGACATCATAGAGGTCCAAAGAGTACACAGAGTATCTTTCTGGCATACAGGGCAGAACAGTCTGCACTTTGACCATATGAAAGACTTCTTTGGGGATAATGATGTTTAGGACTCTGAGATCCAATGTGTGCTTGATGTCCTTCATTTTTTTGAGAGCCAAGAAAGATCTGGAATAATATGCAAACCTTTTTTGGTCTTGTAGGGCCTCATGAATGGCTTTTTCTTGAGTAACATTTGCACCTCCAGTTTTACCACTTGGTTCTAACATGCTGAGATATCCAATAAAGAAAAGAATCTGAGACAAAGTGAAAAGGGATGAGACAAGCCCTTGGCTAGGATTGATACACTTTGTCCCTGGTTGTAGAATACGTATGTGTGTTGTGACTTTAAAAGCATTTCCAAGGTCAGCATATGCATATAAATAGCCAGAACATGATAGCTTCAGTGCCATTTTGACAGTGCAGCCAGACAGTGAACATGTATGAGAAAATAATCAGTCTGTTTATAAGTTTATCTAACAAAGTTATTTGCCACAATCCTGATGTGTTTGTACATAATAAAGCTGCTTGAACAAAACCCACACATGTTCGTCTGTGTCATCCTGACTGGACAAACGACATGGTGTCAGAACAGGGATTCCTGAGGCTGCTTCTCAGAGACACAAAGTGCAGAATCCGCTGGGAAGGTAAAATAAAAGAAACAACAAAAAAGGGCCAAAAACAAGCCAATGGTAATGAAAACTTGCACCAATGCTTATTTATTAAAAAAATAAAATGGAACATTACAAGGGCAAAGAACACATTACTAAGCAAATGAATGCACAGAAATGTTTATTAAGCAAATGAAAATCATAACAAATTTATTAATTAAGCGAAATGTTTGAAATTAAGATATTTGATAAAATGACTATCAAAAAAGCACGCAAGAGGTTCAGAGCTGCCTCAGAATTGCAAAATGAGCATGTTTAGAGTAAAATGAGCACAAGGAAAGAGACTAAATTGGCAAAATGAATATAATAAAGGGCATCTTAAGCGTAAATAAAGCAAGGTGGCTGTATGTTTTGGGCAAATTACAGTGTTTTGGCACAGTTATTTTGCACTGATTAAAGCTCTGAATAGCATAACAAGAGTTATTTGAAGCATTGCAAAGTGTGTAAAAGTGCTTACAGTGTGTGTTTATTACTGTGCATTTATTCCAAAGAGTTTATTGTGCAAACTGCAACTATTTTGTGAAGTGTAGTCAAAATATGGCCATCTCGAAATGCTTCTTGTGCTGGGTACATCTACTTGCAAAGGACCACCATTACAGAGTGTTTCTTGTACTGTAAAGAGTTATTTAGCAAAGTACAGCCATTTTGGAAGTGTTTCAGTGTGCTGTGTACTGTTTATTCGCAATGTGCAGTTACTTTCAAATGTTTCTTACTCTGAGCTTCTTCTACCGCCCAGTTAATCACACAGTGCAGTTCCTTTGAAATGTTTCTTATAATGATGATATATGACTTTACAGTACAATAATTTCAAGAATGTTCTTGTGCCATGGAGACTTATTTTGCAAAGTGCTGCGCAAAGTACTTCGCAGATTTTAATTACTCAGAGGCTTATTGTGCTATTGCGCATAGTTACAAGTACTGGCATAAATTTCTGGCATATATATGAATGTGTGTATGTTCGTGCAGTTACACGTGAACTTGAATTACACTGTGTTTTACTGTAATTTGTTGGCATTGCAGACGGATTTCTAAAACCATCATCAGAATATTGCAGAGACCTGGAGAATATTTGAGCAAGAGTACACTATTTTTATAAAAGAGCTTACTCAGATAAAGATGCATGCAGCAGGACATTCATTTTGCTAAACATACCTGGGTCAGAGGCCATTGATGGAAAGTGTTCATTTGTGTATGCATCAGCAGTGCATGAAGGTGAAGATGAAAATAGTCCTGTTGTTTAGGCTGAATCAAGGGAATATCCTGAGTGCTTGAAGCGCATGTTTAGAGAAATGTACAACCCCCAGACCAATGTTACATTAAACAGGTATTTGTTTTATACAAGAGACCAAAGGCCAGGAGAAACATTTGCAGCTTATATCACTGGCTTGAGAAACAAAGCTAAAACTTGCACGTTTGATGATTTAAGAGAGTTAAGTACAGTAAGATATACATAGAATTTAGAACTTATGGTAGAAAGGAGCAAACAAATTTAGTTTGTACATTTAATTATGTTAGAAGTATAGTCACTCAGAAAGGGGAAGGTGTATGGATACAAGTCCAGAAAAGTTATAGAATTTTATGGACATTAGAAACGTAAGAAACTGGGAGACAAGAAGAAGCAGACCTATTATTGGGTAGGAAAATAAATGTAACAGTATGTAGCCTAAAAGATGAACAGCTTAATCTGTACAGGACACATGATGAAATGATGGGTTTAGTAGATAATTATATACAGTTTTCAAGAAAACAACATATGGCAATGCAGAAAATAAGTAACTGGAAGTTTTAAACTATTAGATGAGGAAAGAGATTTGATGGATAACCACATATTTAGCACTGGGAGAACTGACACAGCATCAGATTTAGATGCCATATTTACAAATGAACAGAAAGTAATGTTTACAAATGTGATAAAATCAGTAGTATACTAAAGGGTCAGGGGAAGCAGAAGGTTTGAAAACGGTGATAACATTTATGTCAGGAAAGAGGAGATAAGATGGAGATGGACAGCTGGAGGCTACCAGCATTATGTCAAACTAGCTATAAAATTTATTTTAACACTAAGATCGTCTAAGATGAGGAAGAAAATATTACAGAAAGCTATTTATTTTGCAAAATATATGAGTGAACTGTTGATGATTTGGGATGTTGTGGAAGATATAGAAAAAAGAAACCACCCACACGCTCCAGGGACCTCAACTTTATTACCACAATCAACAGAACATGCTAGAGGGACAGGTTCATAACACAGGGACTGCCCATGCTCTGGAATAGACTTACCATACATGTCAAGCAGAGCACTTCACTGGCCCTTTTTCAAGAGAAATCTTGATGAGTGGATGGGAAATAGAAAGTTCATCCCAGGGATGACTCCAGTAGCTCTACCTGATAGAGGCACCAGGAACTAATGGCAGTATGATGCCAGGGCACTTCTATGAGCTAGGCATGTAAAGGCTCCAGGGCCATTGGCCTAGTACACACCTATGAACCTATGAGCTCATAAAGGACAGGCTTGTGTGTGGTACCAATAGTGCTGCTATAAGAAAGATTTTGCTTCGTTGAGCAAAGCTATTGAGATTTGTCAGATCCATGAGGTTACAGAAAGGCACACAAGTATGCTTACAAGTTACAAGAGCATGGTTTCAGCAGGCTTAAAAGCAAATGCAGATAGCATGCAGCATGTGGCAAGCAGAAAAAGGCCTAAGCACATGGCAGCTGCAGCCCCTGCGGGTGTGATAGTGAAACCACATGGTTTTCCTCGAAAGTTCTACGACTAGTCCAGTTAAAGGAGCATGCTCAGTGTAGAACAAAGGTTGCTTAGTACAGCATAAGGGTGAGTCAGCAAAACCCAGGTCAAGCTTTATTGTTAACTGTCGCAATTGTGGTGCCAACCATGAATCTAAAAGAGAAAAATGTTTAGTATTTGGTCAGCAAAATGTAAAAAAAATGGAATCATTTTCAAAGAGTTTATAAGTCAAATAAACCTCATTCAGTTGCAAAGAAAGGACACTCGAACAAGCAAGTTGATCATATAGAGAGCTGCAATCCTATTTCCTACGTAGACACTTCATCAGTAATTGGTCAAAGGATTAATGCAGCAGATTTCTTAGCAAACGGCAAAGTGTTTTGTACTGTCCTGATCCATGGCAAACCCACTAAGCTCAAAGTAGATATGAAGTGTTTTGTACTGTGCTGATCCATGGTAAGCCCACTGAGCTCAAAGTAGACACTGGTTGAAAGTGTAATGTTATGTCTGCAGAAACATTTGTTAAAGTAAGAGATGGTGAACAACAATGTGGCTAGTTGTGCAAGACTTGTTGCATACGGAGGTGAAGAAATTCAAACTGAAGGTTCAGTAGTGCTTTCATGTTATTTGGCTGGGGACAGTTACAAATTGTTTTTATGTAGTCCAAAGGCCTGTGCAGTCATTACTGGGTCTCAGAGACAGTTTAAGAATGGACTTGCTTTAGTGTTCATCACATAAGCACATGTCCCAGTTCCAGCTTCTGTGATACTATTTTCTCAGAGTATGCTGATGTTTTCAATGACAAGTTAGGCACGCTTCCAGATGTGTGTGCTATGAAGTTAGACCCAGAGGTCAGTCCAGTGGTCAGACCAGCAAGAAGAGTTCCAATAGATATGCAGAGCAGAGTTAAAGCTCAGCTGGATAAAATGGTGAAGCAAAGTGCGATTTGTCCAGTTACAGAACCAACTGAATGGGTGTCATCTATGGTAGCACCTCACAAAAAAAAGGCTTACACGAAATCAGAATATGCATCGACCCAAGAGACTTGGATAAGGCAATGAAAAACCTCATCATCCCATGTGAACAGTCGAGGAATGCCACTTTGTTTTCCATCTTGGATGCAAATAGTTCATTTTGGCAAGTGATGCTTGATCGCAAATCTTCACTACTGACTGCATTCAGTACCCCATTTGGAAGATATAGATTTCTGAGGATGCCATTTGGAATAAATTCTGCAAGTGAAATCTTCCAGCATTCAATGGAACAGATCTTTCCAGGTTATCCCTGTGCCATAATAGTAGATGACTGATTAGTCAGAGGCAATGATGAAGCACAGCATGACTGAAACCTCAAGAAAGTTCTAGACAGAGCACATGAAGTGAACTTAAAACTCAACCCTCTGAAGTGTAAATTCAGACTACCAGAAGTCACATATCTAGGTCATTTGTTTACTAGTACTGGGTTAAGACCAGATCCATCCAAGCAAGCAGCTATTCTTGAGATGCCAACACCTGATAATTTTCAAGCTCTACAGCATTTTTTGGTATGGTTAACTAGTTAGGCAAGTTTATACCAGATTTCAGTGAACTGACAGCGCCTTTAAGAGAGCTGACGGTCAAAAATGTTGCATGGTCATGGCTAGAACAGCACCAGATAGCATTTGATGATCTTAAGCAGAAAATTGCCAGTCCACCTACACTAAGGTACTAGGATGTCAATAAACTAGTCACGCTTTCCTGTGATGCATCAAAGTTTGGTCTTGGCGCAGTTCTTCTTAAAGGGGGCAGACCAGTAGCCTATGCATCTAGAACTCTTACCCAAACTGAATTGCAATATACTCAGATTGAGAAGGAACTTTTAGCAATTGTGTTCAGTTTCATGACTATATTTATTGTCGAGATATCTAGATTGAAACTGATCATCAACCTCTAGTTACTATTTTAAAGAAGCTTATGCATTCCGCTCCAGCAAGATTCCAATGAATGATACTCAAATTGCAAAAGTACAACTTCAAAATGGTCTATACAAAAGGCAAACTTCTTTATCTGGCTGATACCTTATCCAGATCGTCCAGAAATGCAACAGAACAGCTTGATGCAGAGAATTTTGACTTGGATGTCATGAAGTGACCCATATTTCAACCACGTGACTTGATAAGCTGAGAGATCATACAAAGACTGATCCTGTTTTGCAAAAGTACAACCACTACATCCAAGTAGGATGGCCGTCACAGCAATCCAGTGTACTGCCTGAAGTGCAACCTTATTTCCTTACAGAGATGAAATGTTGATGGAAGATGACATCATTTTCAAAGGTCCTAAAGTTTTGGTTCCTGCTTCCTTACAACGTGTAGCTGAACGTGCAGTACAGAGTGCAAAGCAATTACTAGAGAAGTCAAAGTGAGATAATACTGATGCCTTTTTGAATTTACTTAATGTCAGAAACATACCCTGTGATGATATACTTGGCTCACTTGCTCAAAGGCTTCTATCTAGGCAAACCAGAAAAACCTTGCCTATCAGTTCCAGTTTGTTGAAGCTTAAAGCTAAGAACAGAGGAACCAAAGCCCAACTATTCAGAAAGCGTTCTTTCCAGAAGTCCAGTTATGATAAAATGAGCAGATTTCTTCTTCCATTGAAAAAAGGAGAAACAGTGAGGATACAAATGGCGAAAGGTTTCAACCGGATTGGTGAAGTAACAGGTATATGTACAGAGCTGAAATCCTATTTTATGAAATTGGAGGATGTGGAGTACAGGAGAAATCACAGACATATTCCTATATCAGAACTGATACAGCAGCACTGTTCCTGTGATATAGACTCTAGATCTCAGAGCAATCCAGACAGTGTTCCTGTTGCAGAACGTGTCTTACCTTCTACTTCCGTTTCTGATGTTCCTAAGGTTGTACATTCAGCAGAGAAAGTCTCAGTTGCCAAACCTAGTTCTCAATTCTATGTTGCACGATTTGGTCGCATCTCCAGACCTAGTTGCATGTCAAAGTAGTATCTTGTATTTTTTGCATGTCCATCAATGTCGTCAATGAAGTATGACTCATTTCTCAAAGGGGGAGAATGTTGAATATGTATGTGTGTTGTTCCTTTAAGAAGCATTTCCAAGGTCAGTACGTGCATATAAATAGCCAGCATGTGCTAGCTTCAGTACCATTTTGAGAGTGCAGCCAGAGAGTGAACACGTACGAGAAACAAGTTTATTTAAGTTAAAGTTATTTGCCTCAATCCTGATGTGTCTGTACATAATAAAGCTGCTTGAACAAAACCCACGCAGGTCTGTTTCATCCTAACTGGATGAACGACACTGGTGTTCTTTCCCCATTCTGAGATGGGGATGGAAAACCTCATCCCGCAAATTACCTCCTGTGACAGAAAGGCAGACAGGCTAGTTAAAAATAGCTGTTCCTGCACAATCAAGGATAGACTGCAACCTGTGGGATCACAATCATCCTCAGACTGTGGACTCACAACCTTGTTGGGACACAGACTGAAAAGACTGCTTATTCCAAGGAACCTACTGTTGTTGTCATGTTGGGTGCCAAAACTACATTTGATGCAGACTCGCCTCTGCATTCTAGCAAAGGCAAGTTGTGAAGGATAAAACTTTAAACATACAGTGGTAACTGACTGTCTTTATTACTTCAAATCCTGAAATTGCTTGTTTATCATTGGTCTGAACAGAAAAGATCCTGAAAGGGGAATTCCAAAAAGGTCTCTGTTGTAACCTCAATGAACTCTGCTAAGCACAGGCTGGAAAGATAGCAGACCACAGCCAGATGCTGCTGCTTTAGCAGCCCATTCTGCTGCAATACAGGTCATCCAGACTACAATGCTGACGTGTGTTGTAGAAGTACATACCTGGCCATATTTTTTTTCTTTCAAAGGCTCATCTGGCATCTCTCCTTTAACAGGCAGTAACTCATCTCTCATTCCTCTGGAGGAAAAGTATGACCAATAGACAGGACACTTTTCAAGGCAACAGCACAGATGTATACTCATGCTTTCAAAACCGACTCACCTGTCAAGTGCAGTAGGGCTCTGCACAGAGGGACCATTTATAGCATTAACACTGAAATTTTGACAATTTAGGGACTTTCTACCTAAATCAAACACTTTCTGGTGGTTGAAATATTCTAACTACCTTCTTAGGGACAGGGAATAGATGTCAGGATTGACGCATACAATCATAGTAGGATCCAACAAGATATCTACAAAGGGATGTATTATCCAGGAGGTTTATGGGGAAAACCTAAAGACTTTTTGTAGCTTTGTCGGAGGAAAGAAAACTGGTTTAGAATGACAGATTAACAGTACTACATCATCTTCAGCATTTTCTGAAAGTCATGGTCATCAGGAGAGGAAGACGAATGTTTCTCCATGTCATCATGATTCTCTAATGAAGGATCCACCTCTAAATCAATTACAAAACAATTCAGTCTCGGAGAACTGAAAGGAGGTTTAATAGACCTGAACACAGTAAACTGAGAAAGCAAAACTGGTGCCCGAGGAAAGGATCCTGACATCACAAAAAAATGGTGCAGAGAACCCCAGAACTGTAGCCAATGGTGTCTGAATGTCTGATGTCAGTGGAACCAAAGATGACGTTTATACTGGACAAACTTGCATCAAAGGGACTGGCACTAAGAAAAGCAGCATCAAGTTAGACAGATGTACTGTGTATGATGCTGTTGGTGAAACATGAGGCATGGATGCCACAACATTTGACACTGGGGACAAAACAGTCTGCCATTGAGAAAGTGGATAACTGGTGCCACAGAAGAGGTCCAGAAAGGTCATGGTTAATGCTGGATAAAGAAACACTAGAAAGGTTGATGCCAGAATGGTAGGCACCTGTAAATAAGATTAAAAACACAATACAATCTAAAGTTAAGTCCAACAAAAATGCAGATGTCACTGAAAATGCAGCCAAGGGAAAGAATGAAGCACAACTTGGAACCCCCTTAAAAAAAAGGCTGGTACTTTGGAACTCTGGGGACAGGAATGGAGTTTTTCAACATTATGGTACTGAAATGCCTCAAAGCAGCAGCCAAAATGTCAGAATCAAGCCTGAGGACTATTGCAAAGGAAGACAGAAGCAGGTTTAGAAGGTAACTGGACATTCTTTTTTGTTGAAGGGGTGGAAGGTTGGCATAATGGCTAAGCTGTTTACCTTACAAACACAAGGTGTGGACTGATTTCTTACATCGGGTAATTGGCTATGCTTAAAATGGCCCACAAGGGCAGCTAGCCTAGTACTAATCTATAAACCTATGAAAGGAGCAGGCTGGTCTATGACAATGATCACTGGTAACTTGAAAAACTTACCTTCAACATCACACATGCCTTGGATAAGACTGCCCTTAAGGTGAAGTGTTTGCCACCTACTATGAAAGAGAAGGAACTTTCAAAAGTGTGTCTTCAACTTTAAGCAAAACTACAAAAAACATTTAGACTTCTTTTTGGGCTTAGAAATTGATAGAGGTGAACTAAATGTTGTCTTTGCAGAGGAACAGCATGTTTTTTGTAATGCTGCAACCGTACAAGGAAACAAAAAGCATTCAAGAGCTTTGCAGTGTTGGCATTTAGTTATGTTACTGAACTGACATCTGTGGTTATCTTGCTGAATTACTAAGCAGTACAGACATATAATGTGCAAATCAGAAAGAATAAAGAGTTAAATCAAAGGCTACAGATGCGCATTTACAAAAAGGTATCATGAAAGGAAAGGGCCTGGGCTCAACATTGTGTGAACAAATTATCAAAAATTCTATCTCAAAAAGACAAACAGAAGGATAAACTCCAGATGAGTACATAAAAGAGAACAGGAAAAAGAAAAAAAAGAGCACACCTATTCTCAACATCACTACTCTATATATTTTTTTAAGTCATCATCAACCTGGGTACTTTGCCAAGAAACCAAAAACACAGCAACTTTTCTGCAAGTAAGAAATGAAGATGGATGTGAGGTATATTACGGGAGTGAAGGAGGTAAACAACATCCTTGGAAATGTTCATTATCCTGGCAGTTCTAATGCCTGCAGCATAAAGCCTAGCTGTTACCACAGATGGGTCTCCTCTTGTCAGGTCTGTTAAAGATTACAACAGGAGCACAGCTGGAGAAGGGACAAACTACTTATAGAACACAGTGGTTAACCAAAGGGTAGAACAGAACACAATGAAAAGAATATTGTAGCAAGGCCTAGGTAGCAGACTCTCAAAAATACAACTGTGCAAAGAAATATTAGGTGTAGTATGCAGAAGGGAAACCAGCATTGCAGGAAAAGAACTAAAATCAAGTGGTATCAAACATACAGAAATGAACACTATGGGTAATCACCATAAAGATGGTTCCAGTCACAGGAACCAATAAGGCTTGCACCACTGGAGTCAGGACCACTCTGCACATTAAATATTTTCAGGCTGCTAATCTCTCTCTCCTATAACATACTACTCCCTGCTGCATCTCCAATTCAGGAACAAGCAAAAAAAAAAAAAATGGAGGGATGGTGGGTAGTCTACTTACTGGAACTGGGCATCTACTCACAGATACAAGATTATAGTAAAATCCATAACTTCTGTATCTGATGTCATAGTGCTCTGCTTACATGAACCAATAACACAGTCCCCAGCTCAGAATTCCTCAGTGACTACCCTAAATAAATCTACATTTTTCTCTAGCTACACACAGCTGACCTTCAGCTGACACCAGCTCCTTTCCTCCTTCACCAGATCTCTACTGGACCCCACCTTAACCTCTCCAAAGCTCTAACCAACCTACAACCAGTACCAGTGAGGGGACTGCAGATGCTAGTGCAGCAAAATATTCCTGGTAGAGAACATGCAATAAACTCAGCACCCCACAGAAGCCTTGCTAGCTTTGCTGTTGTATCAACTAGGCTGACTCCCTCCCATTCTCCCCCGTTCAGTCTTTCTAGTACCACTGCCAATCCAACACAGATTGTAAGAGACTCTGTCAGGACTTTATCCCGCTGCATCATGGGATGAAAATTCTAAGGAAATGTACATCTGAATACGGAGATTCTGAAGGGAGACATCACTGTAAAAGCCAGATGCATCCTAGAATGTTTCTCAAGTATGTCATCAACAAGTGTAACATGCAAAACGTATTAAAAATTAAGTTAATGATCATTTCTAATGTACGATTATCGTGTGTTAAAGGATGATGGGGGTAGGGACATGCACAATGAATGACACTGCCTAGAAACCAAGTGTTAGAGTATACTTGTGATAAAAGTTACCAAAGGACTGAATGAAATCTTCTTAACTCTGACAGTTTTGAAGTTGTTAAGTCTCTGTTTCTATACCTGGGGTTTTGGAGTTTATTGTTAGGCGTTTGCCTGAAGTTTTTGCACCTGTGTTTTTACTGTGAAAACATGCAGCTTATATCCTTGTCTGAATACTTACAAAATGCTACCTGTACAGCCAATACACAGCTGCTGAAAGAGTGTGAAACAATGATGGGTGAAATAAAACCTGAAGGACCAAGAAATGCCTACTTGACAGTTAATTGAGAAGGTCCAACACAAGAAGCTTTTAGATGTGGAAGGTCTCTAGGACACTGACACAACCCAGGTAAAAAAGGTTAGTCTGACAAAGAACAGTACATTGGTCAAGGCTGGCTATACAAAAAAAAACCTCACTGGTCAATTACCTATTTAATCCAATGCAGGGTTGGAGGGGAAGCTGGAGGCTACTCCAACACTAAAGGGGACCAAGGCATAAAAACTCATCCTGAATGGGGCACCAACATCATAGAGCGCGCACACACACACACACACACACACACACACACACACACACACACAAAAACACACATGTCATATATGCCTATGAACAATTTAGATGACCACCTATTGACCCACAACCTGCCTCTGGGATGGGACCTAGCTGGAACACCTATCAAAAACACGTACACAAAAGAAGGGCATGTAGACTTCATACAAATGAGAAACAAGCTGAGCGATGAAATGAAGAACTAAATGTTATGAGTCGGTAATGCTACGCCATTGTCACTAGTTGATTACAACACAACAGCAATACACTGGGCAGCCAGAGTTACAGCTACTGCACTGTACATCACAAATGTCAGCTTGTCTAGAGTACTGTGTAAAGTTTGTCCCTTTTAATGACCATTCTAAGAGTCCCAGTTAAAAGCTTTCTCATCTATGTCTATACAAGTGCAAGAACATGGCATTCTATAAGAAAAAATGTTCATATGCACCTTAGCAGATACCAATGGCCCCTTGCTTATATATGCTGGCCAGCCATATTTTTATTAACCAGGCAATAAATTATGTCAAGAAATAAATAAGGAACTGAAGAAACTTAGTTTTGAAGGAACGACATCTAGGATTAAATGGGATAAGATGATTCTAGTGGCAGAACAAGGGGACATGTGAATGTCTAATTTAAAGCAGGTACTTAGGCTACACAGTTATGGCCAATTTACATATATAAACAAGAAGAGGGATAGAATTGGTCCCTGCTTGACTCATCATCTTATCTTTCTACCAAATACATCTTGGCTTCAGATTATTTTATTATAAACAGATACAGGGAGAGAATAAAAACAACCAGGTAAAACATTACAATTGACAGACAGTATACTGAAAAATATGTTAGTGAGAATATGGAATAAGGAGCTTTGACCGTTATAAAACTAAAGGCTATAGACATTATAAATGATTGAACTTATTAAAGTTACATTACACATAAACTGAAGTATGGAATACAAAATGTAAACCTTACAAGAAAACTAGCTTATTTAAACTGGAAAGAGTACAGCAGAAATATAACAAGGGCATCTATGGATGTGAAAGTTTAAAGTTATTATGGAAGAGTAAATTATCTGAACTTGTACAATGTCTCATATGGATACTTAAGAGGAGAATTTATTTGTAAATATTTCAGTTGTATAAGAACTTACCATAGCAGTAGATGTCCTACTAATCACTGCTGCAGTATTCTTAACAGAAGTGTCTTTGCTCACTAATGTCTAGCTAGGAACCAGAGCTTTACCTTAGTATGAAGTACATCTGGGCAAAGACCTCAGCTTTTAGGTGTAGGGGTACAAAAGCGGAAATACGTACGAGAACCTCAGACTATCTCCAAGCCATCATCTGCCTGTATAAGACCAAAGCAAAAGATGCAGGTCAACTTGGAGGGGGCTTAAGTTGAACAGGGTAAGCAAGTTACCCTACTGAAAATGAAACACTGTGCTATAAAATGTGTCTGTATATGTGTGTGTGAAAGGTAAAGTGTTAGTGCCAATCAGAAGTCAAGTAGTAAATAAAGGGGGATAGGTGGGAGGGAAAGAATACTGCAACAGTGATCAGTATGACATCCACTCTTATGGCAAGTTCTTACCCAGCTGCACTATGTCCGGACTGATTCACTGTTGCGGTATTCTTAACATATGGGCGGCTCCCAGAGCTGTACCGAAAGAGGGTGGTAGGTTAAAAGGAGCCAGCAGGAGAAGAGTCCAGGAGGCTGGACAGAATGATTCTAGCAAACACGGTCCTGGACCTTGAGAAAGCATCCAACTTGTAGTGTTTTGTGAAGGTGTGAACAGAAGATCAGGTCGCTGCCTCTAAAATGGACTTTTGTAAAAAGCACTTGAAAAAGCTACTGCTTGAGTGGAATGGGCTTGCAGGCAGTAGAGTACAGTCTTTCCATGGTGAGAATAACAGAAAAAAATAGTCTTTGATATCCAGGAGGCATTATACTGTTTAGAAACTGGTTGTCCTAGCCTGGATTGCATGAAGGAAACACACGGCTGATCTGTTTTCGTGATGTCCTTAGTTTTATCCAAGTAAAACCAAGTAAAACCTCAACTGTCTGTCAATGTCCAAAGAGTGCAGTAGTCATTCCCCTTATTGTGGGGATTGGTGAAAAAAAAGACAGTTGGCATAAATTCACTGATGACTTCTGGCATGACAGGTGGATTGATAACGAGGCTTACCCCAGCTTTGTGGGAGATATTGAACAGAGGAATAGCCATGACAGCCTTTAATTATGAGACTCTGTGGGTTGAAGTCAATGCCAAGACAAGCACTGTTTTTCAAGTACACAGTTTTAAAGTAGCTGAAGCAGCTGGCTCAAAAGGAGGTAAGGCTAATGTTTCCAAAATAAGTAAAGGTATCAAGGAGGCAAAATAGGTTTTGCTGGGATTTAATGTGCAACACTCCCCTGAAGAAAAGTTTCCTTGATATAAGAGGGGGTTCCAAAGGTAGACAATCGTTAATGGTCAAAAAGACAGTCTTAATGGAAAAGTAGGCCAATCTTGATTGTAAAAGAGGGTATCTGTTAAAAGGGTTGCTGTTTGTGTTTAAAGCACCAGACAGAAAATCGTTTTCATTTTACAGTATAAGACTTACTGGCATTAGGTTTTCTGGATTCTTATATAAGCCGGACAACCTCTTCTGAAAAATAATGTCTGGTAGGGATTAAAGTCTGTCATCCAAAGGTTCAGGCTGAGAGAATTGAGATCTGGATGAAGTAATGGCCTTTTCTGTTGTGTGATTAGTTCTCCACAACTTCCCCTTTGATAGGTGACACAGGAGAGTAAACTAGTGTTGTCTTGGCCACAATGGTGCCAGAAGTAAAAGTTCTGGCTATTCCTTCTGGGCCATGAGAAGAAACCTGGGTAGTACAGGTAGAGGTGGATATGCATAAAGCAACTTCCTCATCCAAGGGAAAGAAAAGGAGTCTGTCCGCCAAATTAGAGGTGTCAGAGTTCTTGAGCTGAACAGGGAAAGAAGCTGGTTTTCAAAAAAGGTAAACCGGTCCACCTGAGGAGTCCCCCATCTGAGTGTGATGGTCTTGAACACATCTGTGTTCAATGACCATTCATGTGGATTTTCCAAGTCTCTGCTTACAGAATCTGTCAATCTCATTCTGTTGGGAGGGGATGTATGTAGCTGAGAGAATAATTTGAAAGACCATGTGCCAAGCCTCCATTGCTAGTGTGCAAAGAGGATAGAATCCTGTGCCTCCCTGTTTGCGTACTACATCACCATAGTGTTGTGTACACCAGAACAGTGCCTGGTTTCCAAATATATGAGAAGGTCTGTACAGCTTGAAGTGCCCTCATTTCTTTTAAGTTGATGTGTTCCTGTGCTATACAGGTTGGCCACTCCCCCTGTACTCTCTTGTCGCCTGTCCAAGCCCTTCCCAGACCCTGTTCAAAGCATCTGTAAACAGGACTTCATTGTATGGGGATGGAGTGAATGGAAGACCTGGGCTGAATGTAACCTGATTGCTCCACCAAAGGAATTCTATCTTGATACATGGAAGAAGGGGGATATTATCATTGACAGGGTGATGGTGTTGAGACCACAACGTTTGCAGGTACCATTGAATTTTCCCCATGTGTACTCTGGCGAGGGGTAATAGAGATGGTGGCAGCCACGAGCCCCAAGGCCTGAGAGCATTCCTGGCTGAACAATGATCCTGTGTGGAAAGGAGAAGAAGCTCATCAGCTAGAGAGGTGAGCTTCTGTACAGGAATGGAGGCATGCATGGTAAATGTGTCTAGATGCAACCCAGGAATGTGAGTTGCTGGGAAGGAATTAGCTGCGATTTTTGAAAATGACAGTGAGCCCCAGCAGGGTCAAGAGTTGCATTGTGTAATGAAGATGCTTTAGAAGAATGTACTTGGATGCAGCCTAGAGTAGAAGGTAGTCCAGGTAAGGAAATATTTGTATGCCCAGAGTGCGACAGAAAGCCACTACTGGGGCCAAACACTTTGTGAACACCCTTGAAGGCATAGACAGACCAAAGGGCAAAGCAGTAAAGTGAAAAAATGGTGACAGTAAAAAACAGGAAATATTTTCTGCAGGTAGGGTGAATGAGAATGTGAAGGTAAGCATCTTTTAAGTCCAAAGATAACTATGAAAGCTCGTGGGAGTAGAAAAGATAGGAGAGTTTGCAGGGACAGCATTTTGGAGGATGGTACCCTCAGAACAGTGTTTAACCTGGAAAGATCCAGGATGGGCCACCAATGACCTTCTTTTCTGGGAACCAAGAGGAGCCTGGAATGAAAACCCCTTCTTGCATATGACGGACCTGAATCTGTCCCTGCATATCGCTTAGATTTTTGAGGGTGTCAAGGATTAAGTCTCCTCTACCTTGGTGCTTCCTTATACCTCAGGCACAGGTCACCTCTGAGCAAGCAATATTCTGTTGAATAGAGCCCAGAAAGTTCTTTCAGTCGGGCTGCATAAGACATATTTTTGAGACCTGGAGTTCTTTTGGTGAGAACTTACATATATTTTTCCAGCCTGCAGTCCTCGGGTACCGGACATTCTGAATGGGGCATAGTACTCTCTTGGTAGGTCTAATGAGTGATGAGTAGCTCTAACGATGACCTCCCTTGGCAATGATGTGAATCTGAGCATGATCATCCTGATCTAATAGTGAATCCCTTCGGTCTGTTTCGGCAGAGGTGTCAGGCGTTTCCTTCTAACTACTTTGTGCCCGGATCCCTAATGACTTCAGCTGTGCTCAGTGGAGTGCCGCAGATATGGACACTTCTTCTAACCTTGTTTTCCCAGAAGGTATATTTATAGCTTTCTTGGCATTTAACTTTGGCGGCCATGGCTCTGGCACCAGTTATCCCAAACCTGTGAAGGCCCTTCTGGGGAGTTCTGTGTCAGATGTGTTCTTCTTCTGGAAGCATTGCAGTCATCTGCAAACTTCTATAGCTCCTGTAACCCTCCTCATCTTGGCATGACTTCCACCAAAGTGGATGCCGGACAAAGTGTGGCCAGGACTGAGCCCTAATGACTTCCACTTGTTGCAGGGGATGAGTCTGACATGGCTCCAGCAACTCTGACCGCCCGGGTTCTGTCCCTTAGCCAGTTTACTGCCATTCTTGTGATGTATGGGTTTAAGTTCACCAGTTGTGATTTTTCGATGATACCTGCTGATGGGGACTTGGATGATACTTTGCCGACTCATGACAGGCTGTGTGGACTGCCTTTTCCCTCACTTCTGACCCCCTTGACCTATCGCTGGCCCAGCTTGACCAAATTCAGGCATGACAAATTTTGACAAATAGTTCTGAGTTGGGACCAAAGTCTGCAAGTTCCCTATGTCTTTATTTATGAGTTCCAGCTGTATGATTTATCTCCATGGCAATGCAGATAAGGCCATGGCAAATACTTGAAAAAGTAATTCAAGATGATGGTTTTTTCACAGCCCACTGAGGTGGGACCACAGTAGCTGGATGCGCTACTCCTTGCCTATGTTATCCACTGCCTGGTAATGCATGGCCTTGCTGATAATCCCTAAAGCTCAGTTCATTCCTCATTGAGTTAAGTGGAGCACACGCCGCGGGGCACACATCCGGGTCCATGGATGCTGTTTTAGTGGGAGAGATGTTTTTTCTCATGAGGGCGCCATTCACTCAGCTGCTACAATCCCTCTGTAATAGATATTTCTTCTTTTGGGGGAATTGAGTTTGCACTGAACCGGACCAGTGAAGTATGTTGGCAATTGTTGTAGGTTGATGGAGTTGGTACATCATTTGAACTAATTCTAGGCATATCTGGGAGTGGAAGTTCTGGGTTTCCTAACATAGTTAAAGGCCAGGCCTTTGTCTTGTGAGGTGAGTGGCGATTTTTGCCGGGAAATTTGCCTTCTTGCCTTTTATGGTTCTCTTAGTTTTTTACTTGCATGATCTAATTCTGGGGGGTTCTCAGGATTTTGCTGAACCTTTGCATCTTAGTTTTAGAATTTCTTGGTAGAGCTTGCTGATTTCTGGGGTTTGCCCAGACTGGATGACGCTTTTGGGAGTTTTTAGTCTTTTTTTGTTTTTTCTTGCCCTGATGATCCATGTCCTGGAATTGCTGGTAAGTAGCACATTTGTGTAAGATTCAGAGGTGTGAGTAATGATACTACTGCACTGGCTGGGGGGCTCAAATCCAGCCACACTAGTTTTAGAAGTGTGAATTTGCCTTGAGAAGTTTTCACTGTGGTCTGTTTATTTCCAGGTAGGTGCGGGATGAGGACCTGGTCTGAGTAAGTTTTAGATCTGATTCATCTCACCTGGTATACTTACGGTGTTGAGTTTTGTGAAGGTGATGTTTGAGAAGTTGGTTAATGAGTATTTTTTTCTTTTCTTGTGGGGATGGGATGCGACTGTTCCATGTTGTTTGATGAAGTTCTGATTCTCCAACCTTTGGGCTGAGTCGTTTTTGTTTTATAGTGTTTCATGGAGTATATTAGAGTAGTTAAGTCACCTAGTCTGATGGTGAGGTGAGATACATTTATGTTATCCAATGTGAGTTTATGTTAGGAAGGGGGTTCCTGAGTTTGAGAGGGTGGCTTGGTGGATGCTGACATGCTAAAGAGCAGTCTTGCCAGTAGTTAATTATGATTGTTTTTGGGCCGATGTGTTTTCGTTGCCAGGCGTTGGGAGGTTCCTGTGTGGGTTCCTGATATGGACATATATCCTTCTTAGTGTCTGCAGTTTGGGGCGGGCAGCATGATATGGTGAAACCTATGAGGTTGCTGGGGTGCTCTCAGGGAGCTGAACCAGGTTTCTGTTGCAGCACAGACATCGATGTTCTTAGACATCGAGAAGGGCCTGAGTGCCCAGAAGGGCCTCTTGAGACTTCTAGTGAGGTGTCCCTGGCATAGTTGAGGTGCTTCCTGTCTTTTTGGTGGTAGGTTTAGGGTTTGGTACTTGCCATTGAGGCACTATCACGGGGTGGCAAAGGCATCTTTGCCAATATCCGGAAGCCTAGGGCATTACACTTTAACAGTAGCCTTCCCTTAGCGGTAGTGGCTTTGAGTGTATTTCATCAGACGAGACCAGAAGGCAGACCTTTGAATGACACCAATTTAAACCAATTATTTGTAATCCAGGTGACAAGTGAATATTGTTAAGCCATTCTAGGCACAGGCAGGTGTGATGAAGGTATCAGGACCATACCTGCCAGTACTATTCCGCCAGAGCTCCATCTTCAGAATACTCTTTTCATGTAGTCCAAGGGAGAGCTGATCTCAGCCTCAGGTCACCAAGCCCAGACAAACGCTGAGTGTCATGTTGTCCCTGCTGACACTCCCTGAGAGTGCTTGTTATGTGGCGTTGAGTCAGACCCGCACAGGCAGCGGCAGCTTTGACGTCCCTTACTCAGTCTGGTGGCCGGGACCGGCTGGTGTTGTGTCTGACTATCACTCATGAGGTCTATGTTTGGTGTTGTATTTGGCCTGGCCTTAGTGACTGTGACTGCTTTACTCAGTGGAGGTGTTGTGTGTTGTTTTGTGCTGTTTGTGAGTGCTTTACAAGGTGCTGGTTGTGTCTACTTTTTGGGCCTCTGCTGTTTGTTGAGGTACGCCAGTTCACCGAGTATCGGTGCATGTCAGGTATGTGTTGCTTTAGTCAGTGTTTGTGAGGAGTGTAAGGAGTTGTATTGTGTGGTGTGTAGTTTGCCTTCTCGCAGTTGTGGTGGTCAGTCCAGTTCTGAGTTAGAGGTGGGGTTGCCTGGCTAAATAGCTGCATCTCTCATCTCTCTCACAAGTGTTAGCATCTCTCGGGAGGAGGAGAGGGTTGTCCCTGTGTACATAGGGGCAATTGCCAACATTGATTCAGGCACTGGCATTCAAGGACGTGGCAGGAGGGCCTTCAGCATCACAACAAGAGGACATGCTTGGTATGATTATGAGTTGGTATGAGCTAGAAAAGTGAGTGGGGCAGGCGGAAGGGGGGCTATACTGAGAGAGATTTGTATAATATAGAGTGTTTGATATTTGAGAGTGCTTGGAGTGCAAAGAGGAAGATGCTTATAAGACAAAGGGATGCTTATGAGAGATATGCTAGAAGGGAATTGCTGCTATTTAAGAAAAGTGCTTTGGAAAAAGTGTAGAGTCCTAACTGTTAAGTTCTTAACAGAGCAGTTCTAAGGAAGTTCTGAAGAAAGAAAGTTGAACAGCCTTTAACTTTTAACCTTGTTTAACGGTATCTTGTTTGCTGCTCCAAGTGGCAGCGCTTAAAAGGCGTAGCGCTAATCAAACGTTAAGCGCTGGAATAAGCAGGGAGCTGGAAGAAGCAGGAACCAAAAGGTACAATAAAGAAGGGCTGCAACCACCGGTAACCACCTCTCTACGGGGCAATGGGGATCACTGCCCAGTGATCACAGCCACTGATCTCAAGAGAGAGCACCTTCAGCCCAAGCAAAAATCAAACAGTTCACTCAAAAACAGTTCAGGAAGGAACTTTTAACTTAACTGAACTGCTCTCAGAAACAGAATTTTTTTTGTTTTTTTTTTTTTTGTTTTGCAGAGATAGAGAGTAGGTTCACAATATAATATCAAGTTATAATAGTGTAACAAATGACCCCACACAAAGGTGCTAAAGGTGGAGGTTTTGAATGCAAAAGAAAAGAAAATTAAGATTTAAAAAAAAAAAAGGAAAAACAAATTCAAGTGCTCTAAATACAGCTACTAATAAATACAGCTATAATACAGAAATCAGTTTAAACAAGCAGAAAAGCTCAAGCTGAAACCAGATGAAAAAAAAAGGTAAAAAGCAAAAAAAACAAATAAAATCTCAAAAAAATCTCTCCCCCTTCCTCTCTCGTTTTTTCCTCTTGGAGGCTCCAACAACCAACAGCCAACAAGAACAAAGAAAAAAAACCAAAGGGGGAAAAGAGTTTTTAAGAGAGGGAAGATGAAGGAGTTATGGAAATGACCCCTAAAATAAATAAAACTACAGTTTCAAGTCAGTAACACCTCAGGGGGGGCAGGAAGCTGCTCAATGTTAACTCTGCCACTGATCAACAGAGACCCTCCTTCAGCCCAAGCAAAATGGCCTCACAGAAGAAAAAAAAACAGTTCACAAACAGCAAGCCTGTAACTGAACTTTTTTAACTCTCAGAAAAGTGGGAAAAAAGCAAGATTTTTTTTTTTTGTTTGTTTTTGTTTTGAGCTGGTCGTATGGCACCATGACATAAGACTTGGACAATGGGCTGTATGAGATGTAACTGTTTGGGAGAAAGTGGAGGGATACCCCCTGGGGTTGATCCGTTCTCTCAGTACATGGAGTAACCCTCTTATAATGGTTAATACTAACTTGTCTGCGGTTATAGTTTCCCCAGACCGGACGGGAATGGGGAAATCTTTTTCAGAGTGGTGTAGCAGGGTGGGGATTGCAGGGAGAAAAGGGAAAAAAGTAGTTACAGTGGCCTATTACTGAACTGAGGCCTCACAGGAGTGTCTTTCTGAGGTATCTCTGGCAATCTTCTCTTGGGAGCTTTTCTTTGTCTATCCTTTTGTTATCCAAGGGAGAAGCTAAAATCTTAGATTTTAAATCTTGTGAGATAGGCTGGTTCCTTAACCAGGTATACATTCTAATCACTGATCCAGTGGCAGCCACCCCAGAAGATGCAGCCACAGCATCATAGCTACATTTAATTGTTGTACTTTGCTATTTGAGAAGCCTGGGCCGCTAAAAACTGCATGAGCTGCTTTGAGTCTGGAGTCTGTGGCTCTGTGACAGCTTTAAGGATTGTGAAACTGAGAGCAAAAATGTTGTCATTTGAGTTTGATAACTTACAGCCCTACAGGCTATTGTGGAAGAAGTGCACATTTGCTTTCTCTATCTGTCCATTGCTTAACTATATTTGTCATCAGGAAGAACATTAGTGCCAAGGATTAACTTGTAAGGTTTGCCCAAAGCAAAAGAAACTGTCTTGATCTGCCGCAGGACTTTTGTACAGGAACTTGAGTTTTTCAGGGACTTTGTAGAACCCATCTGGTCTTTTTGGCACAGGAGGATTAAACTAACACAGGGTGTTACTGAAGGAGAAGGAGGAGTGTCTATCTCAAATAAATTATGATATCTTTTTTGTACTGCAGACACTTGTCTAGACTGCCATTCAAAATGTTTTATCATATTCTGTAAGGTTTCTCCAAAGAAGTCCTCTTCCAAGGGTGAATATGGAGAAAGGGAATCTCCTTCATCTGAAGAAATTTGTTCAAGAGAATGCAACTGGGATGAGTAGTCTAAGGACAGGTGTGAATCCCTATCTTGTTCCTCATCAGAGGAAGAAGTATCCAATGTCTGCTTATGTGGTGTGGTTTGAGAAGTCATAAAGGAAGGGGTTTCAATTACATGAGTGCCTTGAAAAGCCCTTGAGAGAAATCAAACCACTCTTTTTCCTTGGATACAGATGGCGACCTCATGTATTTTAGTTTTTGTTTTTCTTCTCCAGCGTGACATTCACATGAATTAATTTAGGTGGCTCTTAGCCTTGTCACATTTCTAAGATGGTTCTGGGAATCTCTTCCTTCACAAGAATCTGAAGGACCTCACAAGGGCCCTCTGATACAATGATTACCGTTCATTTTCGGGTTCTGCCATCTGTAAGGCCTCAGGAGCCATACCAGCCTCCGGCAGGGTCAAGGCAGAGGGCTTGTGAAAAGTCAATGGCTGTACTGCAGTTTCAAGCGCCTCAGTAGGTTTATCCAGTTCCAAAATGACAGCAGGAAAATTCTCTCAGTTTCTTATGTTTTTTTTTTTTAGGCAGAAGGCATACGTTCTGTCCTTCCAACATAGCAGATTAAGCCAAGCAATTCAGACATTCGGTTTCAAGAAATGTATTACGTATGGAGAGCCTAGATCGAAGGGTTTTTAGAAAAAAAAAAGTACTGGCAGATGGAACAAGATTTATGGTCATGTTCAGGCCCTAAACAAAAAAGCCACTTAATGTGCCAGTCTTTGTATAGAATTTGTCTACCACACTCACACTTACCCCTCCTAGCTGACATCTAACAATAATTAGCCAAAAAACAGGCATGAGAGTAGAAGGTTCCCCAAAAGGGCACTTATCTGAGCCAACAAATCGAAGCTATAGTATATAGCAACTAAATGAATACAGTCAGTCAGGTGCAACGACCTATGTTCATGCTGGCGGCAAGATAGTCTGGGGTTCTCACATGTATATCTGCTTTTATAACTCCCAAAGGCTCTGCAACAGAAAGCAAACATCAACAGGAATACAGAGATAACTTTATTAAAGGTGTGTTTACATATAAAATTGGTCTTCCTGTGGGTGTTTGCTTTCTATTACAGGAATTGTGGCATTATTGGTTGTTTTTAGTTTGCCACTATTTTTGGGTATTTCCACTTTTATGCCCAGATGCCTACAAGACAAGGTCATCACCTCAGATGCATGTCATACAAAGGTAAAGATTTGGTACCCGGACAGACGTCAGCAAGAAAAGACCCATCTATACTGCAACAATGAATCAGTCAGGACATGTAGCTCATTTAGAGACAACTAGCTCTGGAAATGTTTGGGGTTATCAAAAAGGAGGACAGAATCATCAAACAGCCTATGCAGGATATTATACAAGAATGAGTGATGCATTAATTAGATTTCGACCACAGACACCCCTTACACACACACACACCTCTTGCCAACTTAGAGTCTCCAACCCACCTACTGCATGTGTTTGGAATGTCGGAGAAGACGAGAGCACCTGGAGGAAACCCACGTGAACACAAAGAGTTCATGCTGACTCCACACAGAAGGTGCCAAGCTGAGAACTGAACCAGGGAACCTCTTGCTGCAAAGCTACAATGCCATCTACTGTGCCACTGTGCTGTCAGAGTATACCTGGAAACAATAAAAGAACAGAAACGGAGATAGAAAAAGAGGACAGACAGACAAGTGGCCTCTGGGAGTGGAATACTTGCTAGAACAGAGGACAGAGACAGCTGTAGAAAAGGGGATAATTAGTTAACACAGTCAGAATAATACACAATTATACAAATTAATCAGAGGAACTTGGGTAGGACTGGGACAAGAGGTGAATAAATGACAAAGGATCAACTGGGGGGGGGTAGACACAGCTAAGAAATAATCAACTAAATCAGGAAGGTTCAGGATATTTGCTTGTAAATGCCTTCATATATATTTCTGTACACAAAGTAGATTGCAAAGGATCTTCCCTCAGGTTTAGAGCAACTGTTAAGAAATGTGTGGGGAATCAGAGGAGGAAACCTGTGAGTACATTTCTGTAAGTGTATTCAGTTGACAGTTTAAAAATGAATGGCAAATTGCACTAGGGCAGATGCTGGGTAAAAACTGAAGTTACTAAAGAGCTGATAATGCTAAGCTGCAGTAGGAGAACCAGGATGTCAGGAAATAAAGTCTCATGAACTTTAATTGTATCAGCAGCTAAAATTATGATAATTAGAAAGTGGAAATCTATGGTTAGACCAAATTAGGAGGATGTGCAAGGTACTGTAATGGATATAAATTGATTGTAGGGAAACTTGTAATACAGGAGAAAGAACAAGATGCATGTCACAAAATGAAATGTGTGGGATCATTACCTCTAAAATGGGGACCACTGTGATGGCTAACAAAGGGAAGCTGGGGAGCAGGGAATGAAAATGCCATGAATGTTTACTGGTTGGAGATGTCGGGAAAAAATAATGGGTCCAGGAGCACAGTTACTTTGAAATGTTAAAAAGTTTATAAAAATAAATATGCAAACCCATTAACTATATGCTTGTAATACAATAATGATGATGGTTTTGGATACATGTTTGATAAAGTATAACTTGAATTAAGCTGTATTAAAAAAAAAATGAAAAATTGCAAAAAAAAATCAAGAATTTGTTAAAACTAATGATGGAATGCCACCACTGGTTTCAGGATCCAGGCACTGGTACTGTGGTGAGGGTCATATTTTCCTTTACAAAACAGTACATGTATACTATTAAATTGCTCTGATGAATGCAGATGCAAAACTCAGTTTGTAACTCAAGACACTTATAAATGGTAAGCTAGTACCCCTCATAACAACTTGTCTACCAAGACTATATTTAGTCAAAGATGACACTGAAGCAGACAAGAAACCACTGAATGTTCATAGGTGTGTATTAGGCTAATGGTCCTGGGGCCTTTACAAGCCTAGCCCATAGAAGTGCCCTGGCACTGTGCCGCCTGTCGTTAGTTCCCAGTGCCTCTATCAAGTACAGCCACTGGAGTGATCCCCAGGGTGAACTTTCCATTTCCCATCCACTCATCAAGATTTCTCTTGAAGAGGGCTAGTGAGGTGCTCTGCTCAACATGTATGGGAGGTCTATTCCACAGCATCGGCAGTCTCTGGGTTATGAACCTGTCCCTCCAGCATATTCTGTTGATTGTGGTAATGAGGTTGAGGTCTCTAGAGCGTGTGGTGCAAAGGGATTGGGATTTCTTTAGATGTAGCATTTCTAACACAGCTGGGTCAGACATGACTTTGTAAGTCAAGCAGAGAATGCCTCTTAGTAGACGATACGAGACAGAGAATAGCTGGAGTTGTTTATTTAGTCTGTCCATGTAGGACATGTGTTTAAGGCCTAGAAGCCTCTCTGTGAGGTACTTTTGTTGCCTCTCTAGCTGTTGCAGGTGTCTAGTGAGGTACATGACAAATGGGGCATTATACTCTATGATTGGTCTAATGAGGGAAGAGTACAGAGAAATGATGACCTCTTTCTCCTTGGTAAAGAGATGTGCCACACACAAGGACTTTCTGACCACAGTGGCAATGGGGTGGTCGAAGGAGAGGTTGCTGTCAACCTATGTCCCCAGATCTCTTATCACGCCTTCAGTTTCAGTGGGTGTGATACAGCAGTCATGCAGTCAATCATTTAATTCATTCATTCATTTTCTGATTACCTACTTAATCCAATCCAAGACTGCATGAAAGCCAAATCCTATACTGGCATACATACACAGGGGTTTGAGGAAGAAAAACAAAATCTTTGATGAGATTCAAGACCATTACAAGATTCACATATTAGTGTGTATGACCACATACACACAGACACATGGTGAGGCAACAAAGATAGTCTTGGATGGGGTGCCAGCCCATCACAAGAAGCTCATATTTACTTATTCAAACAGTGTGAGCTCACACATATAAAACACAGAGACACATCTAAAAGCAATGTGGAAGACTGCAGACACAGAACACGCAAGCTGTCTACCCTGGCACACCCTGCCAAGAACCAAACGACAGAACCTAGCTCTGTGAGACAACAAGAGAAACCACTGCAATAGTGAGCTTTCCCGTAAATCAGTCAAGTCATTTTAATTCTTTCAGACCTGCAGATTGTGTGATACCAGACAAGCTGTTATCCTGTCCTCCCTAAGACAGGCTATAAGAATCCACAAAATGGGGATCATCACTGAAATCATCCTTAAAACATACTTGAACCACTGGTAAGGGGGTTGTTTAAATGGCACATGCATTCCTGTTACTGTAAAACACATTCTGCATTCTACACTTCAGTATGAATCTGAAGTTCTCCCACCCCTCTGCCCTTTCTCAGAATACTTCACTTCAGTTAATGGTGAAAGGATGTAGTTCTTCCTGAGTACATCAGCTGCTGTGTGTTAGCAAAGGAAATAATTACTAGAGTCAGACAGGAAAACAACTTGAGTGTTTTGACAAAACTGCATGCCATAACAAAAACAAGTGTGCCTACTCACTGATCAATGCTGCTGAAGTTGCTTAAAAACATTTTATCTTAGTAGATACCAAGAAGGCAGACCAAAACCAACATACCGATCTTAAGCAAAACACTTATCACTGATGTATTAGGGACATTGAATATATTGCTTATTTTTGAAAATATTTGCTTAAATCTTGAAGACCATGGATTTTCTCTCAGATTCTTTTGGTAGGTAATTGAAATAAAACTGTTGCTACTGTTTGTTTACATGACATTTAAGGAATATTAATTATAAAAACAGATCTGAGATATATCTTAGGTTGGATCTAGGACTTTTGAACGAAAGTTCAAAAGCCCAAATTCATTACCATCGAACACACTTTAACGAAAGCGCTTTCATCAAAAAAGCACTTTCGTTAGTATTAAAAAAAAAAAAAAAAACACAAAATCTACTTGAATGCAGGGGGGCAAGCCCCCTTGCACCCCCGACCCCCTTACTTTAATATTCTCACTCTGAGGTCGCACTAGAAGGGGGAAAAGGGAATTTTCCCTTACCGCACCATAGTATGACTAGAACAACAAGCATACTTACGCGAAAGTGCTGCTTCGGTGAACAACACTTCTGCGCAAGTATGCTCACCAAATTGGGATTCGGTGAAAGATGCAGTCAAGCATCTGTAAGCATAGCCGGCTTTATGCACCAGCGAACCCTGCAGTTGCTGGGGGCCCCTGTTCCCGGGGGGCCCCAACCACAGAAAGTTCTTGATATTTTGTAACATATCAGCCAAACCAATAAAAGGCAGTACAACATTTTTGTATACTTAATAAACCAAGAGGGTATAAACTCTTATTTGTATCCCCTGTACAATTCAAAGATTTCTATGGTTATAGTAACAGTGTTTTATCAGGTAACAGCCTTCACAATTTCATTAAATATTTTGCCAATGACATAGTGCCCCTGGCTTAGTTATACCCTGCTGGTGGACCTTCTCTCTACTAAAACTAACAACATAGCCAACTTTAGGTACCTGCAACCAATGGCTGCAGGGAGGGGCCCCATAATCATCCTTGACTGTGTGGGGCCCCACAAAAGCTTCTTCTGGTTGTGGAAAAATGAGGAGAAAAAATGTATTAATTTCCTGGTTATGCACTTTAACCTGAACAGGGCTTTGATATGACACTGTTAGGATAAAACTGATAATGAACATGAACAAGGTAAGCACCAGAGAGATCAGCAGCCCAGAGTGACTGATCTCTGCGCAAACCTTGAATTTTAAGAAGAGCTGATGCCTCCACTCTCTAGCAACGATTTTCTTTTTCAGGGTTTCTATAAATACTGGCAAAACACCAGATACTATAACTATCAACTTCTTTGCTGAAGATTTCAGTGCGGTGCCAAACATAATAGCAGAGTAAAGGTTCAGAATCAGGAACACATTTTAATTATTATTCTAATTCAATTAAAATTTAATAGAATAACACATTTTGCATCAACATGCATTTTTGGACAATAAGAAATATAAAACACTGATATATACTGTCTGTAATCCTGAGTGATTTACCAGCAAATTAATTTTTTTTAAAAGAGCAAGATTATAAGCAAAATCAGGGAAGGTCTGTGAAATCAGGGAGAGTGACAGCTACCCATTATTCCTCAATGAGGTAAACAAAACATGACTTATCCCTGCTGCTGTTTGATAACTTCTAAACAGCAGTCTCTGATCTGGTGTGACAGTACCAGTATTGAGCAATGTATTGCTATTTGCAGAAATAAGTACAGAACTAGTATTGCTGTGGCTAATGCATGTCTGTGTGTACGTGTGTGATCATTGATTTTTGTCTGTGTACACACCCAGTAATGCCAGGAACCATACATTATTCTTATAGGTATCAGTAAAAAATGCAGTTAACAAGTAACTGTATTTCAAAAGTTAGGCATAAAATATATCACAGAACATTCAGACGCTTAGGTCTTTACAAGTCTGGTGGCCTCACTCCCCAGACTATGTAAATGGATAATATGTAAATGGATACAGGGATATCCCTTAATTATCACTGACTGTGTGGGTGCCCCACAAAAGCTGTTGCTGGTTGGGGAAAATTGAGGAATATAAAAAAACATTAATTTTCTGATTACACTCTCTAACCTCAAAATGGCTGTGATATGATCCTGTTAGGATAAAGTTGATAATGGGCTCCGCTCTCAACCACCCCCATTCTAAAATCTGCTCTGCCTAGATGTGTGTGCACAGAAAGCTGCTGTAGGTTATGGGGGTGGTTGGCAATTGTGTGGTTATTACTTTAATTTTTATCACAGTCATACCTTAGAGGTATGCACAGGAGGTCATTTATAGTTTGTGTTTGGGCTGACGACAGTGTAGACAAAGTTTCATTTACTTTTCTTAGAGACGTACAAACACGGTTACCTAGCTTGTGTAGGGGCAGTGTACTGTCTAGGAGCAACAAATCAGAATACGTTACTGGAATCAATAGTTTTCTTTTCACTTTCCTCACAACCACACATCAGGCACATATACAGGTGGCTACCTTTGGAGGTTAAGGCTGAGAAGGCATGCAATGTGTATGTATGACGGCAGTCACTTCAAATGCATGATTGTGGCAATTTTACTCTCTGCTTTCATCCCAGTCTAACACCAGAAGGATGTATAGACAGTGACCGTCTTTTTTTTTGTGTGTGTGTGTGTGTGTGTGAGTGTGAGGGGGGGGGGCAGAGAAGCAGGTAGTACTCCCAGATTAAGACCTCTGTATCCTCACAACAGTGGCTCGTTAGTTTACTGTGAGCTACTATTTTGTCAGCTTTGAACATTGAGCCTTGGGCACAACTTATTTTCCTTCTTTCAAAGAAGACATAATTGGTAATTCTTTTCGTACTCATGAATTTTGTTGAGGCCTCCATTGGATTAAAATGTTGGGGGAATCTTCTAAAATGTACCCCAGAGCATCTAAAACCCTATGCCTTCTTAGCCCCTGGCCTATATTAGTTGTTTCCTAAATGGTTATTGCTGTCTTGCTCAGGAAGGGTATGTTGAAAGGATGCAAGAAAAACTAAAGCTGAACAAAAACACCAAATTTATTTCCTTGATTATAATTTCAAGACATCATTGGATGAAAAGGCTATGTTAAAAGAAAAACAAACTTTTAAATTTACTTCAGAATACATAGAAAGTTGTGGATTCTTGAAAAAGCTGTAGAGTGAGGCAAAATGTGAGGAAAGGAAGAAAACAGGTAACGTGTGTGGAATGGGGAGCCCAAGATAGGGAGGAGGACTGGAGGGTGTGTGTGTGTGTGTGTGTGTGTGTGTGTGTGTGTGTGTGTGTGTGTGTGTGTGTGTGTGTGTGTGTGTGTGTGTGTGTGTATGGAATGGGGAGCCCAAGATAGGGAGGAGGACTGGAGGGTGTGTGTGTGTGTAATGGGGAGCCCAAGATAGGGAGGAGGACTGGAGGGTGTGTGTGTGTGTGTGTGTGTGTGTGTGTGTGGAATGGGGAGCCCAAGATAGGGAGAAGGACTGGAGTGTGTGTGTGTGTGTGTGTGTGTGTGTGTGTGTGTGTGTGTGTGTATGGAATGGGGAGCCCAAGATAGGGAGGAGGACTGGAGGGTGTGTGTGTGTGTGTGTGTGTGTGTGTGTGTGTGGAATGGGGAGCCCAAGATAGGGAGGAGGACTGGAGTACTGCAGTGGTCAAGGCAATTAAAGTTTGTTTTTTCAGGTTTATATTTTGCATATTTGTTCAAAAAAAGTTCAACTACTTTAAGTCCTTTCCTGTGCGGGATGTTCGAGTAGAGTGCTACAAAGTCCAATGTAACATGTATGCATTTAGAAAAATCAAGACTGGAATTGTACAGTATATTTAGAAAGTCCCAGGAGTCCTTGATATAGAAGGCTGTGGCTTGCACGAGTGGATTGTATGTTTGGTCAAGGTATTCCACTATGGGTTCGGTTTTGGTCTTCTTGTTGGACACTATCAGTCAGAAAGGGGGGGGGGTCTGCTTGATTTTTGTGTACTTTGGGGATGCCAAAAGCTCTCCCTAGGCTAGGTTTGTTCACAGATAGGAAGACAAATTCTTCCAGTGTGAGTTGTTCCCTTTCCAGTCTTTCAAGCAGCCCTGTCTATTCCAGTGAAGTGTTTGTTCACTTCCTTGTGAGTTACTGGTAAGTAGGTATCCTGGTTCTGCAGCAGGTTTTTGATTTTGCTGATGTAGGCATCCTGCTCCATCAGCACTAGACCTGTACCCTTATCTGCTTTCAAGATGCGCAGATTTTTATCTTGGCTAAGCTCCTGAAGGGCTTTCCGTTCAGGCATAGTGAGATTATGCCATTTGCTATCGTTCGGGTTGTTAAGTAATTGCCTAAGCTCATGCTCACAGACTTTTTGGAAAGTTGTGAGCGTATTGTTGAGAGCTGGCGTGTACAGGCTTCTTTTTCTAGGAGCCTGTGGAGGGTCATGAACCGACTCATTTGTGCCTGGGACTGAACTGGTTACTGTTTTTTTTCGTGTGGGAAGGTACCAAAATGGAACTCTATTCCTTCCTTCACACACTTCAAAACAGTATAGTGTACCTAGACTTTACAGTCTCAGGCTACGGTAACCATATCTCGTTTCTTGACACCCAAATTTCAATTGGCCCACACTCAGGATCAATCAGCTCTAATGTGTTCTGCAAAAACACATACTGCAATAACTTCCTGGACTACAGGAGCCAGCACCCCTTCTTTATGAAGAAGAATGTGCTTAAGGGACAGTTTATTCGTTTGTCCAGATTAATCTCATATGACAACACTTTCCGTGCGGAAAGCCAGTTCCTTTACAATCCGTTTCTGTAACAGAAACTACCCACCCGCCCTGATCTCACAAGTATCCATGGAAGTTACCCAGCACCGCAAGGAGAGATAATGACCCATCCTCACTCATAGTTTTACCCCCAAGCAACCGAACCACGTGGTGACGGGAACGGACAGAAGCTGCAGTTTTCCAGCCCCTATAAGTAGGGAGTTGCTCCCTATAAAAAAACATCATTATCAAGAACTGGAATACAATTAGGGCCGATAAAGTAACCTTTTGAGCCCTAGGCAGCGCTCTGACCTTTGCCCACAAGAGGACCAGAAAGTACAGTTGTGTAACTACCATAAATGCAGATGGTCGAGTGTATTCACTGTTGCAGTCATTACACTTGGGTTATCCTGCTGGCAGGCTACCCGCAGTTGGCCTGAATTCCAAAGTCTTGGTCCGGCGTTGGTTGCTGTCGCCTCTTCCCTGACGTCAGTCCGCCAGGGGTATAAAAGATGTAGCCAACGCCATTTTCTTCAGTTTTTCTTGCCCCAGATGTCAGGTGCCCCCAAAAGGGTAGGCTAAAAAACATTGCTAATAAAAGCATGCACTAAAATAAACAATACCTTCATCTACAAGCAAATACACCACATAGGTTGTATAGGATAGAGAAGTACAGATAAGTCCCAGCAAAGAAAGGGGGATGGTGGGTGGGTAACCTGGACTGCAACAGTGAATACACTCGAACATCTACATTTATGGTAGGTACACAACTGTACTATGTTAATCATGTTTAACTGTTGCAGTCATTACACTTGGGTTGAATCCCAAAGCTGAGGTTGGGCGGCTGGGTCTAAATAGAATTAGGAGTGGCTATAAGGCCCTGCAAGACTGCAGTGGCAAAGCCTGCTCTGGATTTAGTGTAAAGAGGCAAGTGGTAGTGCTTTGTAAAAGTGTGCACTGAAGTCCAAGTTGCAGCCTCCAAAATATCCTTGGTTGGTACTCCTCTGAGGAAGGCTGCTGAGGTGGCTGCTGCCCTGGTAGAATGTGGTCTAATGCCCTTAGGCACTGATTTACCATGTAGTGAATAGCAGAAACGAATGCAGTGTCCTATCCATTTTGAAATAGTTTGCTTTGAGAAAGCCTTTCCTTGTGATCCTGCAGCATATGCCACTAAAAGTTGTTCAGTCTTTCTGAAAGCTTTAGTTTTGTCCAAGTAGAAGCGTAGCTGTGTGTGTATGTCCAAAAAATGCAGAAGTCTCTCCCCTTTATTCTGCAGGTTTGGGTAAAAAGTAGGCAAATGAATGGTTTGGTTAAGAGTCACACTGGACACTACCTTAGGTATAAATGTTGCGTTTGTCCTTAGAGAAACCCTGTCCGGATGGAAGATAATAAAAAGTTCCACAGCCATTAATGCCTGTAACTCTGAGACTCTTCTTGCTGAAGTTATTGCTAAGAGCAGAGCTGTTTTCCATGATAAGAATTTTATCTCAGCTGTATTGGCTGGCTCAAAAGGAGGCAGTGTGAGTTTTTCCAAGACAAAATTGAGGTCCCATGCAGGTATTGGTGCTCTCCTTGGAGGTCTTATGTTTTTGCCCCCCCCTGAGGAACTGCCTAAGCAATGGATATGAAAAAATAGGTGTGTCTGTATTGTAATGAGCTGAAATGGCAGAGGCATGGATCTTAATTGATGAGAAGGATAGGCCTTTGTCCAGCATCTCAGTTAGATATTGTAAAATCTGAGGAATATTTGGAACAAGAATTCCTTGTGCCTGGTTCCAAGCACAGAATCTCTTCCATTTTTCTGCATAAGATTTTCTGGTGCTGGGCCTCCTGGCCTCCAAAGTGGCATCCATAACCGCTTTAGAGAGAAATGTATTCTGAATGGTTACAGTATCCGCCATGCAGCTAGATTTAGAGTTCTGAGTTGGCTGTGCAGGATCTGATTGTTTTGCTGGGTCAGTAAATGAGGAATATGAGGCAATGTCCAGGCTGGGCCTTGGGACAAGCTCCTTAGGACTGGGTACCAGTGTTGGTGTGGCCAATCCGGGGCAAACAGAGTCATTTGTGGCTTCTCTTGTCTGACCTTTAGGAGTACCTTGGGGAGGAGAGGCAGTGGAGGAAAGGCATATACTGTAAGGTTGTTCCAGCTGAATGACAGAGCATCCACTTTCCATGCTTGTTTGTGAAAAGTCCTTGTGCAGAATATCTGAAGTTGGCAGTTGTGAGGGAAGGCAAAAAGATCTATGTCTGGGCGTCCCCATTTTCTTGATATCATGCTGAAGATTTGTGGATCTGGTTTCCACTAGTGAGGGTCCATGAGGTTTCTGCTTAGTTCGTCTGCCAGAGCATTTGTTTTTCCTGGCAGGAATTGTGCGTGCAGGTGTACTTGGTAAGTCAGTGCTGTGTTCCACAAAATCATGGCTTGTCTGCAGAGCGGATAGGAATGTGTGCCCCCCTGCTTGTTTATGTACCATATGACTGTGGTGTTGTCTGTCTTTATCAGCAGCTGTCCTTAAGGCTGTCAGAGCATTTTGTACAGCTAGCATCTCTTTTTGATTGATGTGCAGATGCCTTTGGTTTGGGGGCCATGTGCCCTGAATACATTTTCCTGCCATGTGGGCCCCCAGGCATAATCTGATGCATTTGTTGTTAGTGTTTGCCTGGCTGTGGGTAAAGTGAATGGCTGTCCCCTGTTGTGGTGACAGGCCTGTGCCCACCATCGAAACTCCTGTTGCAGGCAGGGAATGAGTGAAATTAATGATTCCAGGCTGTGGCAATGTTGAGTCTAAACACTTTTTAGGTACCATTGTAGTTTCCTCATATGCAGTCTTGCATATGGAATTAGCAGAATGCAGGAGGCCATGTAGCCCAGAGCCTGCAGAATTTTTCTTGCAGATAACTGGGTCTTTGTTGCCATGTTTTCGAAGTAAGAAGTCAGTTGCCTTTGTTTGTCTGGCATGAGATAAGCCATCTGAGCAGTTGTATTTAAGCTTGTACCCAGGAATATTATCTCTTGAGAGGGTACTAGTTGTGATTTATTTTCGTTTACTGTGTACCCTAGGCAAATTAGTAATCTTTTTACAAACGCCAGATGCTTTAGTAGAATTTCTTTGGCCTCTGCTTGAATAAGGCAGTCGTCCAAGTACAGATATATTTGAATTCCTCTGCCTGCAAAATGCAATTACTGGTGCCAGGCATTTTGTGAAGACCCTGGGCGCAGTAGATAAGCCAAAGGGCAGTGCAGAGAATTGGCAGTGCATTGAGCCAGCTATGAATCTGAGGTATCTTCTGCAAGATATCTTCATACTTGATACTCATGCCCCAAAAAGACTAATCAAAACTAATGCAAATATTGCACCTTGGCTTACAAAAGACTCCAAATCTAAAATAAAACTCAGAAACAAATCCTGGGAAAAATGGCGTACAACCAAATCACCCCTAGACCGCATTAAATTCCAGCAGCAAAGAAATATGACAAAAACAGCCATATTAATGGACAAAAGAAACTACTACTGCCAACTACAAAATAAACACCAAAACAACCCTCAAAAATTTTGGGCAGGTTTAAATAACCTTCTCCATCCTGGGAAATCCTCCACTCCTACCCCAGAAAAAATATCAGATAAAAACCCCGAAGAAGTAGCCAATACCTTTAACACTTTCTTTACGGATACTATCCAAGCCTTAGCTAACCAACTATCCACCACAGCCTCCACTGTTACAGAACTCACTCCAAAAACTCTTCACACTTTCCACCTACAACCAGTCTCTACTTCCATCATTCGATCCTTACTTCAAAAGCTTAAACCAACCACCCTCTCTGCAGACCTTCTGCCAGCTGAATACTTACAACTAGCTGCAGATGACATAGCTTACCCCATCTCTATACTTATTAATCGTACCATTTCAGAATCTACAATTCCCTCAATATGGAAAATATCATACATAATCCCACTCCATAAAGGTGGCTCATCCACTGAATTATCAAACTACCGGCCTATAGCCATAATGTCACCACTGGCCAAAATCATGGAAAAATGTCTACACAAACAACTCCTTCACTATCTTACCCAGAACAAACTACTGACCAACTCACAACATGGCTTTAGACCCAATCACAGCACAACTACGGCCCTCCTCTCTTTTACGGACATAATAAACCATAACCGGAATAACAAAAAAATATCTTCAGCACTCTTTCTGGACCTATCAAAGGCCTTTGACATGGTTAACCACCGACTACTTCATGATACCCTAAGAAATCTCCACCTGGATAACCTAACATTAGATTGGTTTCAGGCCTATCTCTCTGGTAGGAAGCAAGCAGTACTTTGGCAAAATAAACTCTCCAACCTCCTTCCAAACACCATTGGAGTTCCTCAGGGGTCCATACTGGGACCACTTCTCTTTTCAGTCTTTATTAATGACCTCCATAAAGCCATCCCTGAGGCCACCTGTATTCAATATGCTGACGATTCGACATTAGTATGTTCTGACAAATCTCTTGACAAACTACTATCTAAAACCCAAAGCTGTTTTACAGCAATAGAAAAGTGGCTATCTGGACGGCAGCTAATACTGAATCCAAAGAAAACCAAATTATTACTCTTCCATCCAACCCAAAAACTCTCTAACACTTCCTTTACCATACAATCCAATAATGGGACAATTATCTCCCCAGACTCCCACACGAAACTATTAGGGGTGACCATTGATAATAAACTCAAATTCGACATCCACATTAATCAAACTATTAAGACCGTTAACAAGAAACTGGGGTCACTATATAGAATCAAATCCTTTCTAACACCAATTGCAAAAGTAACCATTGCTCGTCAAGATTTACTCTCTACCCTTCTGTACGCCTCCCCAATGTTTACCAACCTTAATAAATCTGACCTAAATAAACTATCATGCTCCTACAATCATATAGCCAGATTTGCAACTGGTAAACCATACAGAACCCATCATTGTATTAACCTAAAATACCTCAGCTGGTTAGAACTCCCAAACCTTCTCCAGCAGAACCAACTCATTGAGGCATTCAAAATACTCAAACACCCTGAAAAGTCTCCAGCACTGGAGAACTTAATCATACCATACATCAATCTAAATAGCCTTCGGTCCTCGTGCAGGACACTTATTCAAACAGTCAAATCCTGTAACTCTGGAGGCGATGCTCTATTTGCCAATTCCATTGGTAAGATATGGAACTCCCTCCCTCCCAGTATCACCACCATTACCTCCCTACCCCAATTCAAAAAAAGTCTAACCCACCATTTCCAGTCTCACTGGCTTTGCCAATGCTCATATCCAGATTAACTTCTTCCTAAAAGCTTACCTCTTTTTCTCCTCTATCAAGCAATCTCCTTCTTTTGTACCCTCCGTGACCTTCTCTCTCACCCCCTTAAGATTTTTTTCTTTCTTCTTTATTCTACCTAACACTCTTCTCACACCTTTGAAATGATGACTACCTAGTATAAGTATAATTACGCTGTTGTCCGTGTCTATCGGTTTCACAATGATGTCTTGTCTATGAATGCTATCCAGCAGATAAATTTTTTTTATTAATTACATATATGATATGCCCTTTTTCTCTAACTTTGTTTGTTACTACAATAAT
The DNA here is from genome assembly GCF_019279795.1 of Protopterus annectens. Classification (NCBI taxonomy): domain Eukaryota; kingdom Metazoa; phylum Chordata; order Ceratodontiformes; family Protopteridae; genus Protopterus; species Protopterus annectens. Next base: position 1,061,748,121 of record NC_056725.1, on the reverse strand, counting down.
GTATTAATATGTATCTATGTAACTTGTATGTAATTTACTGTAAATGTGGAGCTTTTCTCCCCGGGCCTCCGCTGAAAATGGACATATATCCAGTCGGATTCTCCCGGTCAACAAATGTAAAATAAATAAATAAAATAAAGATTGTCTGATTGGGACATGCAGGTATGCCTCTTTGAGGTCCAAAGTTACAAGCCAAGCCTTTTTGCCCAGCATGGGCAGAAGCTGCTGCAGAGTCAACATTTTGAATTTTGGAAGGCCCAGAAAAGTATTTAGAATAGACAGGTCCAGAATCGGTCTCCATGCTTTGTCCTTTCTTGGTACTAAGAAAAGTCTTGAGTAAAATCCTTGTCCCTGCTCTTGTCGTGGCACTGGCTGAATAGCCCTCATGTCCATGAGAGATGAAACTTGGTTTTGTGCCTCTGCCCATTGATTGTGTGGCAGGTCTGGCATACCTTTTGCCTTTGGAAGGGTGTGAAAGTGGAACCTGTAGCCCTGAGAGACTATATTTAAGACCCATTTGTCCTGGGTAATCATGTGCCAATTTTGTGAAAAAAAAGTGCTAGCTTTCCCCTCCAAGGGTGCTGCCAAAAGATAAATGCTTGGCATTAGCAGAGGGAAGTCATTGGGACTGTTTCCTATATGGCTGTGTTTTGTCTTCTCCGCTTTTGGAGGTAGAAGCACCCCACTGTTTGGGCCTGTATGAGACCTGGGGCTGTTGTCTGCCTCTAGGGCGTATGTATCTGCCTCTGTGTGGCCTGTCTGACATGGGAAAGGACCAATTTTTAGAAGGCCAGTTCCTGCTAAATCTGGGTGGCTGCACCTGTAAGAAATTCTTCACTGTCTGCATAGATTTAGCTTTATCCTCCATTTTCTTTAGCACCTCTTCTGCCTTAAACCAAATAAAACATCATGATGCAATGGAGCATCCAATAATTTTGCTTTAACATGATCAGGCAGAGTCTGTTCCTTTAACCAAGCATGCCTTCCAATGACAAAGCCTGTTAAAGAGGCTCTGCAAGAGGCCTCCAGTGAATCATAACCACATTGCAAAGTATGTTTTCCCACTTGTTCAGCTGCATGCAATAAATCCTGCAATTCCTTGTTCTCAGCACATTCAGAATTTGTCAACATTTTCTGTTTTAACAGAGACATTAAATATTGCTGATATTTAAGCATATGAAATTGACAATTTAAAGCCCTTACAGACAAGGTAGCAGAAGTGTAAACTTTTTCCCCCATCTGTCCAGTGCCCTAGAATCTTTATCTGAGGGGACAGGGTTTTTTGCAGTAGCAGCCTTGACCCCTATGGAACCCTGTGAAACAGTTTCTGGGTCAGCTGCAGGGTTTTTATATAGAAATTTATGAGAATCTGGAACCCTGTAGTATCTGTCTGGCTTAACAGGTGCAGGAGGTAAAGAGTCAGGAGGCAGGCCGGACTCTGAAAATACATCATCTACAATGTCTAGAACAGGAGGAATAGCAAGAGGTCTGTGCTGAGGCAGTAAAACAAAGTCTCTGAGCATTTTCTTAGAATCAGAATAATCTTGGCTCTCCCAGTGGAAATGCTTCCTCATGGTATGCAAGGTTTCCCCAAACGAGTAATCCTCAGGAGGAGAAGCTAAAGGAATAGATTCTTCAGCATCAGAATCCTCATAGGGAGGAATAGAGTATCCCTGTTCTGAAGAGGAGTCAGAGGAAATGGAAACCTCATCAGAGGAATTATATTCACTGTCTTGCCTAGGCCTCTTATCAAGAGGGGGATGGGTACCCCTGATCAAAGTAATTAGGTCTTCGGCCATTTTGAGCATCTGTTTCTTAGGCATGGAAGTCTGTCCTGGAGAGTGCTGTACTTGTTTCTTTGTCTTTAAAACTGTTTTAGTCTTTGTCTTTGATGCTGAAGTTGGCTTGATATAAAGCTGTGTAGGTCTGAAAACACCCTCAGAAGCCGATGCCTGCTCAGCAGCTACGGACCCATCTGAGGGATTAGTTTCCGAAGGCCCAATACCTTGAGTATCCAGAGGCCTAGCTGTCTCCACGTGGGAGTCAGAGGCGGCCTGTGGCTCTGAGGTAGCGGGTGTCAGGGGCTGCGAAAGCGCCTCACTGAGAACCGTCGACTGGCCTAGAAGAGGCTTCGTCGTCTGTTTTGGACCTCAGATGCCTGTCCTTTTCTTTTTCCTTGCGTTTTTTATGAACTCTGGTCGCCGGCTGTTCCGACGGCATTATGTAGTTAAACCTTCAGCCAAAGTAATGAAAAGCAAAATAGTACCGACGCTTAATAGTTCATTGGTTAAATCTAGCACAAAATCGACAACTAGCAACGTCGTGGTCAGGGCCTAGGCAAGGACTACAGTAAGAGTGAAAATCCTTATGAGGTTTTTGCTTCCCACAAGAAATACAATTGTTAACTTTTTCTGACATCGGTCTGGAGCAAGAAAAAAGTTTCCACAACGGGGTACTTAGCTTTATAGAAGACTTCGGATCTGAAATTCAATTTCGAAAATCTCAGGAGTCGGCAGACCGGCACTTGCGAACTGCTTTTGCTTCGGGCACCGTGCGGCAAGAAAGACTGAAGAAAATGGTGTCGGCTGCATCTTTTATACCCCTGGCGCACTGACATCGGGGAAGAAGCGACAGCAACCGACGCTGGACCAAGACTTTGGAATTCAGGATGACTGCGGGTAGCCTGCCAGCAGAATAACCCAAGTGTAATGACTGCAACAGTGAAACATGATGAACATCTCCAAGGCATTTCTTTGACAAAACAGAAGCACCCATCCTTAGGAATCCCCCCAATGTCGACACACAGACACCTACCGGCTGCCAAATAGGCATGCAAACATGCAACAGATGTGTAGCATGTCCCTTCATCTACACAGGCACCAGCTTCACTTTCCAACACATCAACGTAGTTTGTAACCTCGAAGGCACCTACAACTGACACTTTGCTTGTGTAGTTTACGCCACCATCTGCGAGACCTGCGGCTCCTTCTACATAGGAAAGCCTTCTCACAAGCTCTCAGATAGAGCCAAAGAACACCTCGGGGCAGTCTGCAAGAAAGATCAACGCAATGCACTAGGCAGACACAGCTCCCTCTGCCCCAACTTCAGCTAATTTAAGGTTTTTGTACTCGAACAAGTACAAGAATTCTATGGTGATTGTGAAACCTTACTTGAAGTAAAAGAAGTAAAATGGCAACTCCTCCTCGATGCCGAAATGGCACCGGGACTTAACGAAAATATCAATGTGAAATGTGCACTAAAATGGTTGGGCTGATAGTACTCCTAAACATGCCCACACATACACTCTGCACATTCCCATTGGTTATCTTGTCCTCTTCTTGCATTGGTCCACTTAGACAGTCTCTCTACACTGTTACCCTATCAAAACTCTGTAACCTACACCTCATTTGTAAAATTGTGTGCATTCTTAATACTATTTAAGCAGCAAAGTATTTTAATTTAATGTATCCTCCAGCTATAGCGAAACCCTCCAGATTGCAAAATAAAATCCTTAGACTTATCTTAGATGCCCCCTGGTACGTAACCAACCTACAGCTGCACAGAGATACTCACTCACCAACCATGAAACAACTCATTCAAGACTCAGCGGCCAAACTAATCATGCAGCTAGAAAACCACCCACAGAGTGACATCAAGTCAATGATGAACTACAATGATGAACTACAATGAATCACACTAGAGAAAGCATAAAAGACCCAGAGCAAGCTTGGACAACAATCTATTAAAACTCCCACTCCCACCTACGATACGGCTCTGATCAAAACTTAGATAAATACAACAATTCTACCAAAACCCAAAACAAACCCAGGAGGATTAAAATCACAGAGATGAAGGAGAGAGAGAGGCTACACCTCGGACCTCCGTTGGAGCAGAAGTTGAAGAGAATTTAATGTATCACTCTGAAGAAGTTCATAGTAATAAAACCGAACGAAAGCACTCCGCTATCAATTCCTGTCTCCAGTGTTTGTTTCCTATAGCACCCCCATCAGGCCTTAATTTTGTTTTTGAAGTTTTTTCTATATATATATATATATATATATATATATATATATCTATGTATATGGGTCTACTTCTTTTGACCTAACTTTCATTTGCCTGACACTCATTTGCCTGAGACCAAATGACTGAAATTTCATTTGCCTGACAAGTATTATTAGCAAGAAAATGGAATATGCCCCCTTCCCCACTGCAGTGCGACCCTGGAGTTAGAATATATAGTTAGGGGGGGTTACTAAGCAATATTACATCAAAAGTTAACAATATCATATGAAATGAAGTGGGGGGGCTTCACCCCCCACACCCCCCCATTGTGGGGGGCTGTGCCCCCCACACCCCCCCTAACTATATATTCTAACTCCAGGGTCGCACTGCAGTGGGGAAGGGGGCATATTCCATTTTCTTGCTAATAATACTTGTCAGGCAAAAGAAGTGTCAGGCAAATGAAATTTCAGTCAAATGGGGTCAGGAAAAGGAGTGTCAGGCAAATGAAAGTTAGGTCAAAAGAAGTAGACCCATATATATATATATATATATATATATATATATATATATATACACACACACACACACACACACACACACACACACACACACACACACACACACACACGTAGTTATGTATGCACACAAAAGTGTGTGTTTGTGTGTATAGTTTTTATATATCTAATTCCTTCCTAGGTACCAATGTAATAGTTTCTGTGGTCATATGCCAAGTCAAGGCAGAGGGGAAATGTTCCCACTCACACGGATCTTACAGTAACTAGCTCTTCATATTCCTAGAGCTAGTATATAGGCATGGGTCTTTTAGGGCTGTAATCAGTGGCCCCTTTTCTCTGTGCCATAAAGCAGAATAGTGTGGTTGCATTCTTCAGGGGCAATGAAATGAAGAAATATTAACTGATGACTTACACTGCTGCTGCCATCAACATGGACAGCAAAACCTACTGATGTAAATGGCCCAGTAATAATTTGCTTCATGTGTTCATGGCATTAAATGCGAGTTTGTTTCAATAGTGAAGCAGGCTATCCCCCCGAAACAAACAATTTAAGGAAATATACAGTTTGCAATGTTAAAGATTTTGCCAAGTCTATGCACCGAAATATATAAATGCTTTAAAAAAATGCAACTTACGCAAAACATGTTAATGAGGCAACAGCAACAGCACTACCACCAGAGCTACCTCCAGCAACCAGCCAGTCACAGTCATCGGTCTTCTTAAAGTTCAGTTGGCACCTTTGTTTGTAGTTCTCAGAGAAACTCCATGGATTCTTCACTGGTCCAAACACACTGTCAGTACTACCACAGCTATGACAATAAAAAATGCAACACAGACACAAGTCAATACTTACTGTTTTGCTACACAGAGTAAAGATCATATGAATTTTAGCATCAAAAGTACAAAATATAATGCTTGGCACTGTGGCACAGAATAGTAAATCCAAAACTATTACCCAAGCAACCAGAGATCACTAAATTATTTTGGTGCTGGAGTGAGCAGGGTAGTGAAGGAAGATGGAATGAGTGGCTGAAACTACCTTGCCCCTTGCAGGATGGAAAATGAGCCAGTCAGCTGCAATATTCACACTTCTTTTAGAGAGAAAGGTGTACTGTGGCAAAGCATGCTTGGCTCTGCCGAGCCACATATGCATGTCAGTAATTAAGAGACATGGGCAAGAATGAGCACATGTACAGTGAAAAGTCCTTCCAGGCTTTACATCAGCCACTGTGGGAGGGGTTAATCAGAAAACTGAAAAGATCCCCTCAAAGGCCACATCACAAAAAGCTCCCACCCCAGTTATGGGGAAATAAATGCACAGTAGTAGTGGTGGTGACTACATGGTCAACAGGCAAGGGAAATGGATGTGTGTACATATACAAAAAAATTAAAAAATACATTCTGTGACTTCACACTTCTGAAGTGTTTTCAAGAAATGGTTATGTACCACACTTTGTTTGGGTGTCAAAATACAACATTCATTAACTTTTGGGGTTCTTCTTCTTTCGGCTTTTCCCGGTTAGAGGTCGCCACTGCGGATCACCTATCCGCTCATAATTGGCAGTGGAGTTTTTACGGTGTTGAGTTGCCAACCCAGCACCCAACCTTCCACAGAAGGCACACACATGCACGCACTCACGCCTAGGGCCAATTTAGAGTATCCAATCCACCTACAGCATGTCTTTGGGATGTGGGAGGAAATCGGAGCACCCAGAGGAAACCCACGCGACCACAAGAAGGACATGCAGACTCCGCACAGAAGGCACCCCAGCCGAGGATTGAACCGGAGAACCTCTTGTTGTGAGGCAGCAATGCTAACCGGTGCACCACCACGACCGCCCAACTTTTGGGGTTACATTTACCAAAAAAATAAAGAATCACATTATAAGTCAGTTTTAGTATCCTGACTCATTCATGCAGGTCACACAGTGCTACAAACAGTTAAAGGTGTTTTATTGACAGCGCCGGAACTCCATGCTTGTTGTGGGAAGTTTGCATGTTCTTCCCCATACTTACCTGGCATATTGTAGAGGTCTCTTTCCTTCCATAAACCAAAGATAAGCTGGCAGGTTTACTGGTGACACTAAGTTTTCCCTAGGTGTCCATGTGAATGTGGATTTGGCTATCTGAAAATATATGTCCTGCAGTAGCATGACAAAATCCTACGGGACAGGCTCTTGCTTGTACCCACTGCCCACCAGGTAATGCTCCTGGACCTGTGACTTGGAAATGGATGAAAATAGGTATGAAAACTGAATGGAAGGCATTCAGCATTATTTCTAAATGTAACACCATCCAAAGAATAAAAGTGTTAGAAATGTATTTATCTGGTGTGGAATGTAATTTCACAAAATGGTACAATCACAAGGCCTTCAGAAGGCCTTCTTAGCATACATCCGCAATCTCAAAGGTAATTCCCAAATCTGCTCTGAATTGGTGGTCAAGAATACCACATACACAAATGCCTTAGATATAACCAACCTGTTGGCAGACAGTGGCAACTTCAACCTCTGTCCCCCATCAGTAAACCAAGACATCCACAGCACCTGCCTCCTCTCACCACGGAGCAGGTTTTTAATGCCCTCTAAAAGGCAAAAAATACAGCCTCCATGGGACCAGACAACATCCCTGGCTGTGTCCTACATGAACTCAGGCAAGAGCTCTCAGCACCACTAGGCACCCTATTCAACCAAAGCCTGTGCGCTAGCTTCGTCTCAGCAGAATGGAGGAAAGCCACTGTCATCTCTCTGCACAAAGGTGGTGTGTCCACCGACCCAGGTAATTATAGGCCAATCAGCCTAACTTCCCTGATCTGCAAGGCCATGGAATGCATCATCATGGACCTTATAAACAAGGACATTGGCAACCTCCAAACGCTTGATCCCACACAGTTTGGTTTTGTCAAAGGAAGATCATACCTATTAAACTTGGTCACCTTCTTTGAAACAGTCACCAAAGCCATGGATGACGGCACGACAGTGCACACCGCCTACCTTGACCTAGTCAAAGCCTTCGACACTATTCCCCACTCAGTCATAACAGACAAACTCTCCCAGCTAGGCATCAACCCATATGTTACCAGATGGGTAGCTAACTGGCTCACTGATAGAACCCACTCAGTCAAAATAGGGAAAGCCACCTCTAGTAGTAGATGCGTAACAAGTGGAGTAGACCAAGGATCAGGTCTTGGGGCCTCTAGTGTTTGGAATATACTTTTCTGAGGTCCAAGCCAAAACCAGTGGTCTGTGGCTGACTAAGTTTCCAGAAGTCTGCAAGCTGGGCACTGTCATAAAATTCCCCTAGTGATGTGAACATCCTCCAAGAGCCTTAACCAAACTAATGACTGGTGCCAGAAGCATGGCTTCAAATTGAATGCCAAGAAATGCATCACTATTCCCTTTGCGGAAAATAGTGTCCCCACTAATTATCACATTAATAACAACATACTAAGCATGCAATCAGTCGTGAGGGACTTGGGCACCCAGGTTGATAGCAACCTGACTTTTGACCACCATGTTGCCTCCATTGTACGGAAGGCTTTCTACATGGCCTACCTCATAAGTAAGGGTATTTCATCCATGAACAAGGAGGTCATAACATCCCTGTACTTCTCCCTTATCAGACCCATTATAGAGTACAATGCCCCCTTCGGCATGCACCTTGCCAAGCGCATGCAGCAGTAGGAGAGACCACAAGGTTCCTGACCAGGAAAATCGAGGGTCTCAAACACTTCTCTTATACAGACAGGCTAAAAGCCATTCTGCTTATCAAGACTTGAAAATGCTAATGTATATAACAATTAAAATATCGTTAGGTATAGGAGACAGAGAAAATAATAAAATCCACACCCAGAAATTAAAATTGTACTAGCCATTTTCCAAAATAAGTCGAACTTGGCAATATTATGTATGTCTTAAAGCTCATTGTATTGCATTGCATTCATTAGTATAACGTTCTCTGTTTCCAAACTGGTAACATCAGTATTTTATTAAATGTATGACTTCATAAAACAAATATGGCAGTTTATGTGACCAAAGTCAAACAAATACTTCATTAGAAATATTGTTTATGGGTTTGTGGCTTCAGTCATATTTCAGTGTACCTTTCATCACTCACTGTAACATCAGTGTTTTATTAAATGCATGATTTCATAATGCGAGCATGACAGTACTACCACTAGACTCAGATGAGCACTGTGATGAGTATAACTTGAAAGCCAAATTGTGAGGTCTAATCAGCTTTTTCTCCACCCTGATGTGATCTGCATTTATTTATTTAAGGAATTGCAGAATTGCAATTTGGTATGGTGGCCAGGATTTTTTTTTAAGGGAACTGGTTTTCTTTATTGACTTTGCATTGCAGGTAAAGTATATTGTTTCACGTGGTATATTGGGCTGCTCCTTAGATAAATACTCCAATATTACCCTGACCCTTTTGTCTCATTATTTGTGACCTATCCAATGCATAAATGCAGCCCTTTTTCCTGTCTGGCATCCAGACAGTTGAAAACTGGGATTGTGCACAGCCTTAAATTTTCAACTTTGTTTACTTTCTTGCTTGCTTTTGTTCAACAGGTTACTTGCGATAGACCTACCATTCAGTTAATCCTTTGCAGCATCAAAGGCAGGTGCAGCATGCTGGTCTGCTGAGATTATATGTTGTTTAGGGTACCATTTTTCTTTCTTTCCTTTTCTGGTCTTGTTCAACATTTTTGTATGATTTCTGAAATTTAATTTTAGTATAGCTTCATTTTTTCAGTGCTAATTGTAAGGTCGTATGTGTAGTAAAAGTGCATCCAAGAAAAGCATTAGTAAACATTCTTGCTGTCACTTGGTATAAGGTAGGTGTTTTGGTAAGTAATTATTTTTCATATGATTATTGAATGCGTACATTGCATTTTTTCAGTATATATTGAATTTTGATGATTTTTGTTCACTGCAATTATTTATTTATGTTATGTAATACCTGTCTGTGTCTTTTTGGAGCTTTTTCCCCAGTCCTGCACTGAAATTAGAGCCTCCCAGTTGCATATCCCTATCAGCCAACTGTACTTAGGGCATTAAGACACAGACCGTGAATCGAAATGCTTTTGTCTGGCAGCTGGCATAGAGAATTAAACCTATGAACTGTTAATGAGCTGCTTCCTGTTGCCCAGGGTTTGATTCTTTCAGTTTTCATTTGCCTAAATGTGTGAGTGAGCAAGTCATTTAACCATACAGCACTCATGGGCATACCTCTCCATTATCCAGATTTTCTCAGAAAGTCCAGATTTTTGCCTCATACTTTTGGTTAGTTCTTCATAAATTTGTGGATTTCTGGCAAATTGCTGGGGATTGAAGAAATTTAATAATGACTGACCTATGAGTTTCAAACTGCTCTTGGGCCGAGTCTGAAAAAGTACATGGGATCCCCACTCTAACATGGTTAACAAGTAAAAATAAGTACATACAGATGTAAACAACATATACAAGTACTCTTGTATGAAGAGCTGTTTGTTATAGTCTTCCCAAGTCATTTCTAACCACATTACCTATTGTCAATTTGAATGACTGTAACCTGAAACACTGACCAACTGATTAAGAACTTAACTGATGTACCTCTTAGCAGCACTAGTAGAATGAAAAGCAATTAACTGAAGACAACTTATCAGATGATTATATGGTGGACAACACAAAATGAAGACACTTAGATGGTTGTAATGGAATAACTTCTACAATAGGCAATTTGAGTGTATGTAAATGCAGTGGAAAGACTCGTTGATTGAATCTGTACTCATGCGCTATTACTTTCTGCATATAAGTGGTACTATTGGTAAGTTCAAACAGGAAGTTGTGGTCTGTGTAGAGTGGGCAATAGGCACCAGCAAAACAGTAATTTGATGCCCCAAAAAAGATGCCACTTAGTGCAAAGAGGTTACCAGAAAGTAGTGTGACAACTGACAAGCACAGAATATAACATAGTTATGTATGCAAGATAATACAAGAATGATACCCAAGATGCAAGCATTACAAGAGACGTGAGTGAGATATAGGGTAACAGAGCCGATACAAATGTTGGAATCTGGAGGATCTAAAGGTAGCTGTTGTAATGGCCTTTGCATATTCACTCAGTTTATATGTAGTCATGTTCAGTAGTATAACTTGATATAAATTTTATGGTCTTTAGAAAAGCATTGGCATTAAAAGTGTGCTCTTCATCATTGTCTGCTTTGTTGTTTTCTCACTGATGATACGTGACAGACTCTAGTCTCATGCTTACACTTATCAAGGATATCAAAACTTGTCAGAGATTTGGTATGCATGGCTAGGCTTAAAAAGGCCCTTGTGGTCGTTAGCCTAGTAAACAGCTATGAACCTATGAACCTAGGTCCCTCTACTCAGTGTTGTACAGACTGCTCAGAGGTGACCTGTGTCTGGCATACATGGCCGTCTCAGACTCAGTCTTGATGAAGTTGTTGCATATCCATAAGTCAAACCCCACTCGCCAACATGCACTCAAGGTCTCAACCTGGTCTGTGACATATAACTTGTTGGTGGGACAGATTTGAGTCCTGACGACTCCTCCATCTGTGGAATAGACTTCCTCTGCATGTCAAGCAGAGTACCTCACTAGCCCTCTTTAAGACTGGATGGGAAACAGAAAATATACCCCTGGGGATCCCACCTGTGTCCCTGCTGGACAGGAAAAACAGGTGCTGACTTTGTGGGAACATGGGTGAAATTCTTGGCTAGGCTTATAAGGAATGCCAGGCCAATAGCCTAGTATTGTACAATGAACCTTGAGAATCTCATTCAAGGCTGAAAAAAGTGTTTTGCCTTAAATATGAAAGATTACAGCTACAATGCAGTTCAGTGGCACTGCAAAAGAAAAAATGTAAGACTGCTCACCAAATTAGATGTAGACTCATGACTCCTGCAGTCATCTATAATTCTGCCACATATCTGCAACATACTCAATTGCTCAGATTAAAACAAATCTTGCCAAGAAGGAAATTGCACACAATGTCTGTGAAATACCTTTCCCAAGGGAACAGCAAAATATCACCTTCACAGTTCATGAGAAAGGATCCCACAAATGGCACACTGAAAATGTGGATATTAGGAAATGACTTCTGGTTTGGCTGCTCACTAGACAGCACACAGGAGATTTACCCTGTGCGGGAATGATAAAAGTAATTAAAGTAATTAAAAAATGTATTTCTCATTTATTTAGATTTAAAATAATATGCAAGTGTTCTGTAAGGAAAACAGATGAATGCTGCCAAAGTGAACAGAGAGAAAAAGAGCAGAAAACTGAAAGATCTGAAGTACACACAAGATATTCAGTAAGGATGCAACCATAAAGCAGCATAAGCACAGAGCCTGTCTTTGTGCTGAGCTGGAGCTGAAGACGGACCAAATGGGTTGAGGCGCCTAGGCAGCGAGATATTTCCCTTTGGTACAAATGGCCTGAGGACACATGGCTGAAGTGACATTCAGCTGCAGAGACATGTGGCTATTTGCAAATTCACTGAGCAAAAAGAAGCACACACTGCCATGCTCACAGCTTTAATAACCAAATGCAGGGAGGCAGAAGTAATAATGAGCATTATGCTCCATGTACAGTACATACTTGTGTAACTACAACATGTAGAAGTGTGCTACAGCATGGAGGAAATCCTGCAGGCTACTGTAGTCACATTTATGCTCCAGTATGTGTTTTAGGTAATGTTCCCCAGACTGTGAAGGGGGAGTGGTCTACATACACAGATTATAAAGGCACTATCCACATTGTGCACTGCATTTTTTCTGCCACTGACATGCCCTCTGGCCAGCCTACTGCTAATGCGTGCCATATTGCCTACCGTCTCATGTTACCTTGGGGACCATGGGCATTGTTTTCCCCTGTCCATTTGGTTATTGAAGTTGTGGGCATGGCACCAAATTCTTCTGTTTGTCCACAGGGAATTTGCAAACAGACATATTTCTCTGCAGCTGAATGTCACTTCAGCCATGTGTCCTCAGTCAAATGTACCACAGGGAAATGTCTCACTGCCTAGGCACCTGAACCCGTTATTTTAGCTACTCATGTTATGAAAATAAGTACTACTTGTTCCATGTGCGCATCTGCATGCTTATACAGAGCTTACACACACACACACACACACACACACACACACACACACACACACACACACACACACACACACACACACACACACACAGAGAAATAGAGAAATTAAACAAATCATAAAGTATATTATCTGGTTGTGTAGAATTTAAGGGAAGTTACAGCCTTCAGTTGATCAGCAAGTTTCAGACTTGAGACCCTAGCACTATAGAATAAGGAACACCGACAAAGTACAGTTGTGTACACTTACCATAAATGTAGATGTTCGAGTGTACTCACTGTTGCAGTCATTACACTTGGGTTATCCTGCTGGCAGGCTACCCTCAGTCGGCCTGAATTCCAAAGTCTAGGTCCGGCGTCGGCTGCTGTCACCTCTTCCCTGACGTCAGTGTGCCAGGGGTATAAAAGATGCAGCCGACGCCATTTTCTTCAGTTTTTCTTGCCCCAGATGTTAGGTGCCCTCAAATAGGAACGCTAAAAATATGCCAATAAAACATGCACGCACCAAAATATATTATACCTTCATCTACAAGCAAATACACCACATAGGTTGTATAGATTAGAGAAGTGCAGCTAAGTTCCAGCAAAAAGAGATGGGGGATGGTGGGTGGGTAACCTGGACTGTAACAGTGAATACACTCGAACGTCTACATTTATGGTAAGTGTACACAACTGTACTATGTTATTCGTGTTTCACTGTTGCAGTCATTACACTTGGGTTGAATCCCAAAGCTATGGTTGGGAGGCTGGAGCTAAATAGCATTAGGAGCGGCTACGAGGCCCTGCAGAACTGCAGTGGCAAAGCCTGCCCTGGATTTAGAGTAGAATAGTAAATGATAGTGCTTTGTAAAGGTTTGCACTGAACTCCAGGTAGCAGCCTCTAAAATGTCTTTGGCTGGTACTCCCCTGAGGAAGGCTGCTGAAGTGGCTGCTGCTCTGGTTGAATGTGGCATAATGCCCTTAGGCACTGGCTTGTCATGTTGTGAACAGCAGAAATGAATGCAGTGGCCTATCCACTTTGAAATAGTCTGCTTTGAGATAGCCTTTCCTTGTGATCCTGCAACATATGCCACTAGTACTTGCTCAGTCTTTCTGAAAGTTTTGGTTCTGTTCAAGTAGAAGCGTAGCGGTCTGTGTATGTCCAAAGAATGCAGAATTCTCTCCTCCTTATTCTGTGGGTTTGGATAAAAAGTAGGCAGATGAATAGTTTGGTTAAGAGCCACACTGAACACTACCTTAGGCATAAATGTTGCGTTTGTCCTCAGAGAAACCCTGTCTGGATAAAAAATGATAAAAGGTTCCACAGCCATGAGTGCCTGCAGCTCTGAGACTCATCTTGCAGAGGTTATTGTTAGGAGCAGAGCTGTTTTCCAAAGTAAAAACTTTATTTCAGCTGTAGCGGCTGGCTCAAAAGGGGGCAGAGTGAGTATTTCCAAAACATAATTGAGGTCCCATGCAGGTATTGGTGATCTCCTTGGAGGCCTTAAGTTTTTGGCCCCTCTGAGGTATTGCCTTAACAAAGGATGAGAAAAGATTGGTGGCTTTGTATTGTAATGAGCCAAAATGGCAGAGGCATGAATTTTAATTGATGAAAAGGATAGACCTTTGTCCAGAATCTCAGTTAATTATTGCAAAATCTGAGGAATATTTGGTACTGCTGTGTCAATTCCTTGTGCCTGGTTCCAGGCACAGAATCTCTTCCATTTTCCAGCATAAGATTTTCTAGTACTAGGCCTCCTGGCCTCCAAAATGACATCCATCACCACTTTAGTGAGAGGTGTGTTTTGTATGACTACATTATCCGCCATGCTGCCAGATTTAAGGTCTTGAGTTGGCTGTGCAGGATCTGACTGTTTTGTTGGGACAGTAGGTGAGGTATTTGAGGTAAAGGCCAGGCTGGGCATTTAGACAAGTTCCTTAGGACTGGATACCAGTACTAGCGGGGCCAGTCTGGGGCAATCAGTATCATTTTTGGCTTCTCTTGTCTGACCTTTAGGAGTACCTTGGGGAGGAGCGGCAGTGGAGGAAAGGCACATACTGTTAAGTTTTTCCAGCTGAAAGATAGGGAATCCACTTTCCATGCTTGTCTGTGATAAATCCTTGTGCAGAATCTCTTTAGTTGGCAGTTGTGAGGAGAGGCAAATAGGTCCATGTCAGAGCATCCCCATTTCCTTGTTATCATGTTGAAGACTTGTGGATCCAATTTCCACTCGTGGGGATCCATGAGGTTTCTGCTTAGTTCGTCTGCCAGAGTATTTATCTTTCCTGGCAGGAATTGTGCCTGCAGATGTACTTGGTAAGTCAGTGCTGTGTCCCACAAAGTCATGGCTAGTCTGCAGATGGGGTAAGAATGAGTGCCTCCCTGCTTGTTTATGTACCACATGACCGTGGTATAATCTGTCTTTATCAATAGTTGTCCCAGATGAAGTAGGTCCTTGAGGGCTATCAGGGCATTCTTTGTCTGCAGAATGCAATTACTGGTGTCAGGCACTTTGTGAAGACCCTGGGCGCAGTAGATAAGCCAAATGGCAGTGCTCCAACAGTCTTGAATAAAGTCCTTGTCCCTGCTCTTGTTCTGGTACTTGTTGAATGGCACTCATGTCCATGAGGGATGAGACTTGTTTTTGTGCCTCTGCCCATTGTTTTTTTGGTAGGTTGCAGGGTATGAAAGTGAAACTTGTAGCCCTGTGACACTATGTCTAAGACCCATTTGTCCTGGGTTATTACGTACCAATTCTGAGAAAAAAAGTGCTAGTTTTCCCCCTAAAGGTGCTGCCAGAAGATAAGTGCTTGGCGCAGGCAGGGAGAAGTCATTGGGACGCTTTCCTGTAGGGCTGTGATTTGTCTTCTCCACTTTTGGAGGTAGAAGCACCCCATTGTTTAGGCCTGTATGAACCTTGGGGCTGGGATCTGCCTCTTGGGCATCTGTATCTGCCCCTTTGTGGTCTGTCTGACACTGGAAAGGACCAATTCTTTGTAGGCCACTGTCTGCTAAATCTTGGAGGCTGTACCTGTAAGAAATCCTTGACTGTTTGCATAGATTTAGCCTTGTCCTCCATTTTCTTTAACAGCTCTTCTGCTTTAACACCAAACAAAGTATCATGCTGTAATGGAGCATCTAATAATTTTGCTTTAACATGATCTGGTAAATTTTGCTCCTTTAACCATGCATGCCTCCTAAATGACAGAACCCGTGACAGTGGCCCTGCAGGCCTCCAAAGAATCAAAACCAAATTGCAAAAGTATTCTTTCCAACTTGCTCAGCTGCATGCAATAAATTCTGCATTTCTTTGTTTTCTGCACCTTCAGAATTTATCAACATTTTCTGTTTAAGCAGTGACATAATATAGTGCTGATATCTGAGCATATGAAACTGACAATTTAAAGCCCTTATAGCCAAGGTAGCAGAGCTGTAAATCTTCTTTCCCCATCTGTCTAATGCCCTAGAATCCCTGTCGGAGGGGATAGGGTTTTTTGCAGTGGATGCCTTGACCCCTTTGGGACCCTGTGAAATAGTTTCTGGGTCAGCAACAGGGTTCTTGAAAAGGAATTTATGAGAGTCAGGCACCCTGTAGTACCTGTCCGGCTTAACAGGAGCTGGAGGTAAGGAGTCAGGCATCAGATTGGACTCTGAAAATACATCATCTACAATGTCTAACACAGGCGGAATAGCTAGGGGTCTGTGTTGTGGGAGTAAAAGGAAGTCCCTGAGCCTTTTCTTGTATTCAGAATAATCTTGGCTCTCCCAGTGGAAATGTTCCCTCATGGTACGCAAGGTTTCCCCAAAACAGTAATCCTCAGGAGGAGAGGCTGAAGGGATAGATTCTTCAGCATCAGAATCCTCATAGGGAGGAAGAGAGTATTCCTGATCAGAAGAGAAATCTGAAGAAATGGAAATCTGATCTGAAGATTCATATTCTGTCTCTTGCCTAGGCCTCTTATCAGGAGGGGATGGGAACCCCTGATCAAAGTAATTAAGTCTTCGGCCATTTTGAGCATTTGTTTTTTGGGCATGGAGGCCTGACCATGAGGCTGTTGTACTTGTTTCTTTGTCTTTAAAGATGCTTTAGACTTTCCTTTGTAGCTGGAGTCACTTTAATGTACAACTGAGTAGGTCTGAAAAAGTACAGTTTTGTACCTACCATAAATGTAGATTTTCGAAGATCCACATTGCTGCAGTCCTTACACTTGGGTAGTCCGCTGTCCTCGGTCGGCCCGAATATCAAAGTATTAGGCTGACGTCGGTCAAGGCGCTTAAGACTGACATCAGGACGTCAGGGTACAAATGCACATGACCGACGTCATATCCTCAGTCTTTTCTTGCCCCAGATGTCAGAAGACCCTAAAAAGAAAGGTCAAAACCAAAAGACAGCAAAACCAACCAACCACCCTTGCACTAATTATATGTACAATATATACAATATACACAATATTTACAACCCAACCCACACAACCACCTCTAACTACAGAGGGGAAGGAGGGAGGGTAAATTGGACTGCAGCAATGTGGATCTTCGAACATCTACATTTATGGTAGGTACAAAACTGTACTATGTTCTTCATCTCACATTGCTGCAGTCCTTACACTTGGGTAGAATCCCAAAGCAGAGGTAAGGGAGGATGGCAAAACTATAAAGCAGTAGGAGCTGCCAAAATGCCCTGTAAAATTGCAGTGGCAAAACCAGCCCTAGATTTAGAGTAAAGTGGAAGGTGATAATGCTTAGAGAAAGTATGTACTGAACTCCAAGTAGCTGCCTCCAAAATATCTTTAGTTGCCACCCCCCTCAAAAAAGCTGTAGAATTGGCAGTAGCCCTAGTGGAATGAGGCCTAATCCCAGCTGGAATCTCCTTACCATGATGGGAATAACAGAAAGCAATACAAAACCCAATCCACTTAGAAATAGTTTGTTTTGACACAGGCTTGCCCTGAGAACCCAAAGCAAAAGAAACAAATAACTGCTGAGACTGCCTGAACCCTTTAGTTCTGCTCAAATAATATCGCAACTGCCTGTGTACATCCAAAGTGTGCAAAATCTTTTCCCCTTTATTTTGGGGGTTTGCATAAAAAGTAGGCAAATGAATAGTTTGGTTTAAAGCCACACTAGAAACCACTTTAGGCATAAAGGAAGGATTAGTACGCAAAGATACCCTATCCTTATGGAAAATTAAGAAAGGCTCAACCGCCATAAGGGCCTGTAATTCAGAAACCCTTCTTGCAGAGGTAATGGCCAACAAAAAAGCAGTCTTCCATGATAAATATTTCAACTCGGCAGTAGCTGCAGGCTCAAAAGGTTGTAGAGTAAGTTTCTCCAACACAAAATTGAGATCCCAAGCAGGAGTAGGAGCTCGTGGGGGTCTTATATTCTTTGCCCCTCTAAGGAATTGCTTAAACAAAGGATGAGAAAACAATGGTGGGTCACAGTCATAGTGAGCAGAAATTGCTGCAGCATGAACCTTAATAGAAGAGAAGGACAAACCTTTGTCCAGTAACTCAGTAAGATATTGAAGAGCCACACTTAAATTAGGCTCAGAAACATCAAATTCCTTTGCTGTACTCCAAAATAAAAATCTCTTCCATTTATCTGCGTACACTTTCCTTGTACTAGGCCTTCTGGCCTCCAAAATAACATTCAAAACTTGCTGTGGAAGCTGAGACCCTCCAGGGTTCAAAACAGAATATGCCAGGCTGTTAGGTGAAGAGAGTGAAGTTTGACATTGAGTAAATGACTGTTCTCCTGAGACAGCAGGTGTGGAATCGAAGGCAAAGGCCATGGAGGCTCCGCACCAGACTTCTCAGTAATGGGTACCAGTGCTGTCGAGGCCAATCTGGAGCTATTAAAATCATCTTTGGCTTGTCCTGTCTGACCTTTAGGAGTACCTTTGGGAGGAGAGGCAGAGGTGGAAAGGCATACACATGAAGATTGCTCCAATTGAAAGAAAGAGCATCCACTTTCCAGGCTGTGGGATGAAACCTTTTGTGCAAAACTTTGGCAGCTGGTAGTTTAGTGGAGAAGCGAACAGATCTATGTCTGGAGTTCCCCATGACACTGTCAATTTCTGAAATACATGAGGATCCAATTTCCACTCGTGGGGATCCATAATTGTCTGCTCAACACATCTGCTAAGGAGTTCTGTGCTCGGCAGAAACCTTGCCTGAAGATTTAGCTGTAAACTGAGAGCAGTCTCCCACAAAATCATTGCTTGCCTGCATAGAGGATAAGAATGTGTTCCCCCTTGCTTGTTGATGTACCACATGACAGTTGTGTTGTCTGTTAGAATCAACACCTGCCCTGGAAGAAGTAAATCCTTGAAAGCTATTAATGCAAATTGGACTGCTAACATCTCCTTCAAGTTGATATGTAGATGTTGTAGTCTGGCAGGCCACGTGTCTTGTATCCACTTTCCATTTAGATGAGCTCCCAAGCTTTGTCTGAGGCATCTGTCGTTAGAATCTGACTCGCCTCTGGCCGGGTCACAGAGAGTCCCTTGTTTAGGTGACATTCCTGAGCCCACCACAAAAATTCCTTTTGAATGCAAGGTATTATATGAATGACAGTGTCCATATCCTGGCAGTGCTGTGTCCATACATTTTTGAGATACCATTGTAGCTTCCTCATATGCAGTTTGGCATTGGGAAGCACCAGAATACAAGATGCCATGAACCCCAAGGCTTGAAGGACTGTCCTTGCAGTCAGCCTGGACTGATGAGATAATTGATGGAAGTAAAGGGAAAGATTCTTTTGTTTGTCTGGGGTCAAAAAGGCCATCTGGGATGCTGTATTCAGTCTCACACCCAGAAAGCACATGTCCTGAGAGGGTACTAGACTGGACTTTATTTCGTTCATAGAATACCCCAGGCATCTTAGCACTGCTATCACATATTGCAAATGATGAAGAAGTTCGTCCCTTCCTTGAGCCAGAATCAGGCAATCGTCCAAATAAGGATAGATCTGTATTCCTTTTAGCCTGAAGAAAGCTATCACTGGAGCCAGAACTTTCGTGAACACTCTGGGCGCGGTAGATAAGCCAAAGGGCAATGCAGAGAACTGATAATGAGAAGTCCCAGCCCGAAAACGCAGATACTTCCTGCAACTTAGCCTGATAGGAACATGAAGGTAAGCCTCCTAGAGATCCAGAGTCACCATCCAGTGATCTTTGCCCAGCAGAGGTAAAAGCTGTTGTAACGTCAACATTTTGAACTTGGGAATGTCCAGATAAGTGTTGAGGATAGATAAATCCAAAATTGGTCTCCACGTGTTCCCCTTCTTTGGTACTAGGAACAGGCGAGAATAAAATCCTAGGCCCACTTCTGGCAGAGGGACCGGCTGTATGGCCCCTATTTGAAGCAGCAGAGAAATTTGTTTGTGAGCCTCTATTCTTTGCTGAGGAGGAACGTCTGGCATGCCTTTGAAAGGAGGCAAGGTATGGAAATAAAACCTGTAACCTTGGTGTATGATATCCAATACCCATCTGTCTTGGGTAATTAAACTCCAATTTTCCTTGAAGAGTGCCAACCTTCCTCCCAAAGGTGCTGCCAGACGAGAAGGCTCTGGCAGCTGAAAAGGTAGGTCATTGGGCCTGTTTACGAAAGGACTGGCCCCTGCCCTCACCCGAAGACTGTGCAGGTGAACTCCCTGTTCTAGGCCTGAAAGAGCCCTGAGCTCTGCCCCTACCACATCTAGATCTACCCCTAGACTGTGAATCATAAGAAGGGTATGTCCACCCCTTAGCAGGCCAATTCCTACTAAACTTCGGAGGCTGAACTTGCAAAAAATCTTTAACAGTCTGCATAGACTTAGCCTTGTCTTCCATTTTCTTTAAGACTGCCTCCACAGGTGAACCAAACAACACATCAGACTGTAAAGGAGCATCTAAAATCCTTGTCTTAACATGGTCAGATAAATTCTGATCCCTCAGCCAGGCGTGCCTGCAAAGAACTGACCCAGTGGCAGCCACCCTAGACGAGGCCTGTACAGCATCAAAACCACATTGTAAAGAATGCTTACCCACCTGTTCAGAAACATGTACCAAATCTTGTAATTCTTTACACTCAATACCTTCCGCCAGAGCATCTACCTTAGACTTCAATTGAGAAAGTAGATAGTTTTGATATTTCAACATGTGAAACTGGCAATTCAAAGCCCTCATAGCTAAGGTGGAAGAAGTATAGACTTTCTTTCCCCATCTATCCAAAGCCCTGGCCTCTTTATCTGGAGGAACCGGATTTTTTACAACAGAGGCCTTGACACCCTTAGGTCCCTGACTAACAGTTTCTGGGTCCGCCCTAGGACTCTTATAAAGATATTTATGAGCTTCAGGCACCCTGTAATACCTATCCGGTTTAACAGGAGCAGGAGGCAAAGAATCAGGATTAAGTGAAGCCTCTGCAAACACATCTTCCACAACATCCAGAACAGGAGGTATAGCCAAAGGCCTATGTTGGGGTAAAAGCAAAAATTCCTAAGCCTTTTCCTGGAATCAGAGAAGTCCTGACCTTCCCACTTAAAATGTTCCCTCATGGAATGAAGAGTCTCTGAAAAGAAAAATCCTCTGGAGGAGAAGCAGAAGGAGTAGAATCATCCACATCAGAATCAGAATAAGGAGAATACTCCTGCAAGTCTTCAGCCGAAGACTCTGAAACATCCGAAGCCTGCTCAAAACTCCCCAACTCTGGTTCCACCCTAGGCCTCTTATCAGGAGGGGCAAAGAACCTCTAATCAAAGTAATTAAATCTTCTGCCATTTTAAGCATGTGCTTCTTGGGCACAGATCCTGATGAACTAGGAGTGACACCAACAGAAGCTAAACCTGGCCTGCCTCTGGGAGAAGCCTTGGAAACAGAAGGAGAGGGCCTAACCACCCTAGGAAGGGAGGGGAGTACAGTAACCTGAGAAGACCCCTCAGCCTGACCTGCCTCCTGAGAGGCCACATCCTGCAATAACAAAGTCTCCCCCTGGGACTCCAGAGAAACCTCCTGCGGAACCACCGGTTCCACTGACACCTCTAAAGAACCGGCGTCCAGTACGGACGACTCTTCTTGCCTGGGTTTAGCTGCTTTGTCTTTGCGCTTCTTCGAAGAAGGCGCCGGAGCATCCGGCGGCATATTATAATTGCACTGCTTCGAAGACCAACCTGGCACAATCTAACCTTCGCAATAGTGCGCTTATTGAACCTAGCACAAAGCGACACCCAACAACGTCGTGCTCAGGCCCCAAACAAGGAATACACAAAGTATGATAATCTCTATGCGGTATCTGTTTCCCACAAGAAATACAGTTATTCACTGAATACAGTTATTCACTTTTTCTGACATCCGGTAAACCACTGAGGCAAGAAAAAACTAAAATATTCCCCAACGGGGTACTTAGCCAACTTTGACTCGGTCTGAAACTCCGAATTCGAAAAATTTCAGAACGCCGAACGGCACTTGCAATGCTGCTTCTGCATCGGACCATGCGGCAAAAAAGACTGAGGATATGACGTCGGTCATGCGCATTTGTACCCTGACGTCCTGATGTCAGTCTTAAGCGCCTTGACCGACGTCAGCCTAATACTTTGATATTCGGGCCGACCGAGGACAGCGGACTACCCAAGTGTAAGGACTGCAGCAATGTGAGATGAAGAACATCACCCTCAGAAGCTGATGTCTGCTAAGCGGCTCTGGACCCATCTGAGGGAATAGTTTCCGAAGGTCCAATACCTTGAGCTTCCAGTGGCCTAGGCGACTCCACGTGGGAGTCTATAGCGGTCTGCGGGTCCAAAGTAGCGGACGTCAGGAGCTGCGAAAGCTCCTCATTGAGAGCCGGCGACTGGCTTAGAAGAAGCCTCGTCGTCGGTTTTAGACCTCAGATGCCTGTATTTTTCTTTTTCTTTGCATTTCTTGGGAATTGCGGTAGTCGGTTGGCTATCCGACGGCATTGTGTAATTAAATCTTCTGCCAAAATAGTGAAATGCAAAATCGTACTGGCGCTTTATAGTGCGCTGGTTAAATCTAGCACAAAACTGACAACAAGCAACATCGTGGTCAGGGCCTAGGCAAGGAATACAGTAACAATGAAAATCCTTATGAGGAATTTGCTTCCCACAAGAAATACAATTATTAATTTTTCCTGACATTGGTCTGGAGCAGAAAATAGTTTTCCCCAATCGGGTACTTAGCTTTTAATGAAGACTTTAGATCTGAAATTCGAAGATGAAAATCTCAGGAGTTGACCGACCGGCACTTGCGAACTGCTTCTGCTTCGGGCATCGCGCAGCAAGAAAGACTGAAGAAAATGGTGTCAGCTGCATCTTTTATACCCCTGGCACACTGACGTCAGGGAAGAGGCGACAGCAACCGACACCAGACCTAGATTTTGGAATTCAGGCCGACTAAGGGTAGCCTGCCAGCAGGATAACCCAAGTGTAATGACTGCAACAGTGAAACATGAAGAACATCAGCTGTTACGAATAAAAGGAAAATGCCAGTAAACCTTTTCCTACCACCAACGAATATAATTTTGTCCAGGTTCCGTCACCTGAGCAACAATAAGCCATCTTAACTGATTGTTATAAACAAGGCTGTTCTCTGCAAACTTTCAGATGGCCCTTTTCCCTGCAGCCACAGTAAACTAGATATGCAATATATTCAAATTATATATTTTGATTTATTATAAAGCTTGCATTTAAAGTATTGTGCGATTCTAAAGCGAGCACATGAAGAATTCAAAAGGTAAGAGTCTCATCTAAAAGAACAAGCAGCCCTGTAAACTACAGAAAGGCAAAATAAGAAAGCCAGCCACACAAAAATAAAACTGAGAATAAAGAGATCTGCAATACAAATACAGTATGCCAAAAGGAAGTTATAAAGCATTTGTTAACATCCAAATAAGGAACAACATAAAGCAGAATTATCGGGTTATGCACCGATAAAAATGAACAAGATAACTATGATTTTTTTTTTCTCTGAAAGCCACATCATCTTTCTCATTTACAAACTGAGAACACAAAAATGCAAATTATTTTATATTTGGGCATAATCTCTCATTTCAGCTAGGGTGCTGGTTTAAAATCAGGGACTGTGGAATTAAAGAAGCTCTCATTCCAGGGTGCATATTACTATGTCAAAGAAAGTACAGTTGTGTACACTTACCATAAATGTAGATGTTTGAGTGTATTCACTGTTGCAGTCATTACATTTGGGTTATCTGCTTGCAGGTAGCCCTCAGTCGATCTGATTAACAAAGTTTTGGGTCCTGCGTCAGTTGCTGTCCCTTCTTCCGTGATGTCAGGTCGTCAGGGGTATAAAACATGCAGCCGACGCCTTTACATCAGTTTTTCTTGCCCCAGATGTCAGGTGCCCCATTAATGGGAAGCAATTAACTATAGAAATACAATGATATACCTCCAACAAAAAAGCAAATACACTAAAAAGCTTTTAAGCCTAGTAAAGAAAAGTAGAGGCATAGCCAAAAGAAGTTAGGGGGCTGGAGGGAGGGTAACCAGGACTGCAACAGTGAATACACTCGCACATCTACATTTATGCTAAGTGTACACAACTGTACTATGTTTGTGTTTCACTGTTGCAGTCATTACATTTGGGTAGATTCCCAAAGCTATGGTTGGGAGGAGGAAATTAGATAGCATTAGAACCAGCTATAAGGTCCTGCAAGATTGCAGTGGCAAAGCCAGCTCTGGATTTAGAGAAAACTGGAAAATGATAATACTTGGTGAAAGTATGTACAGAACTCCAGGTAGCAGCTTCTAGGATGTCCCTGGTAGAGACTCCTCTGAGAAAGGCTGTAGAGGTAGATGCAGCCCTGGTGGAGAGAGGTCTGATCCCCTGTGGGACAGGTTTTCCATGGTGCTTATAGCAGAAATTAATGCAATGGCCTATCCATTTAGAAATGGTTTGCTTTGAAATAGCCTTCCCCTATGCCCCTGCAGCAAATGCCACCAGCAGTTGTTCAGATTTCCTTTGAGGTTTAGTGCTGTCCAAGTAGAATCTGAGTTGTCTGTGCACATCTAAAGAATGCAGTATTCGTTCCCCTTTGTTCTGTGGATTGGGAAAGAAGGTTGGCAAATGAATGGACTGATTAAGAGCCACACTGGATACTACCTTGGGCATGAAGGATGGATTGGTTCTGAGGGACACCCTGTCTGCATAGAAGATGATGAAAGGCTCCACTACTATAAGGGCCTGTAATTCAGATACCCTTCTAGCTGAAGTGATTGCTACAAGGAAAGCTGTGTTCCAAGAAAGAAATTTTAAGTCTGCAGTAGCAGCTGGCTTGAAAGGAGGTAGAGTGAGTTTCTCCAAAACAAAGTTAAGGTCCCAGGTTGGGGTTGGAACTCTCCTGGGTGGTCTCAAATTTGTTGTCCCTATGAGGAACTGCTTGAGCAGTGGATGAGAGAAGAGGGGAGGTTCTGTGTTATAATGAGCTGAAATGGCTGAGGCGTGAATTTTGATGGAGGAAAAAGACAGGCCCTTGTGAAGCATCTCAGTTAAGTATTGTAAAATCTGAGGTAAATTGGGCGCTGCTGTGCTCATTCCTTGAGATTGGTTCCAGACACAGAATCTTTTCCATTTTTCAGCATAAGATTTTCTAGTACTAGGCCTTCTTGCCTCTAAAATGATATCCATCACAGGTTTACTAAGGGATGGTACAGGAGAGATTAGGTAATTTAGCCAGGCTGCTAGGTTCAGTGTTAGAAGCTGGGGGTGCAGAATCTGGTTCTCCTGCTGAGACAACAGGGAAGGAGTCTGAGGCAGGTGCCATGGGGATAACCGTGACGCATTGCACAGGAGGGGGTACCAGTGTTGGAGTGGCCAGTCTGGAACAATCAATATCATCCTTGGTTTGTCCAGTTTGATTTTTAGTAGTACTTTGAAGAGCAGAGGTAGAGGGGGGAAGGCATAGGCTGATAGGTTTTTCCAGCTGAAGGACAGAGCACCCACTTTCCAGGCTTGTTTGTGGGGAGTCCTTGTGCAAAATTTGTTCAATTGGTAGTTCTGGGGAGAGGCAAACAGGTCTATATCTGGGCTCCCCCATTTGCTTGTCAACCTGTTGAAAATCCTTGGTTCCAGTTTCCACTCGTGTGGGTCCATGAGGTTTCTGCTTAGTCCGTCTGCCAGTGTGTTTAATTTTCCTGGTAGGAACTGAGCTTGTAGGTGCACTTGGTAACTCAAGGCTGTGTTCCACAATGTCATGGCTAGTCTGCAGAGGGGGTAAGAAAGTGTACCCCCCTGCTTGTTTATGTACCACATAACAGTGGTGTTGTCCGTCTTTACCATTAGTTGTCTTGGAAGAATGTGGTCCTTTAAGGCTGTCAAAGCATTCGGTACAGCTAACATTTCTTTTTGATTGATATGCAGGTGCATTTAACTTGGATTCCATTTGCCCTGAATGCACTTCCTTGCCAGGTGAGCCCCCCATGCATGGTCTGATGCATCTGTTGTTAGGGTTTGGGCGGCAGGGGGTGGTGTGAAAGGTAGTCCCTTGTTTTGGTGACAGGCCTTTGCCCACCAAAGGAACTCTAGGCATAGGCAAGGTATGATAGGAATCATTGCTTCCAGATCCTGACAATGTTGACACCATAGGCTTTTTAGATATCACTGTAGTTTCCTCATGTGCAGTCTTGCATATGGAATTAGAAGAATGCAGGAGGCCATGAACCCCAAGGCTTGCAGTATTTGTCTTGCAGATAGCAGGGTATTTGTGGCCACTTGTTTGAAGTAGGTTGTCAAATGAATTTGTTTCTCTGGCATAAGGTAGACCATCTGGGAAGTTGTATTCAAGCTTGCTCCCAGGAATATAATTTGTTGACAGGGTACCGGGTGTGATTTCTTTTCATTTATGGTTCATAGGTTCATAGGTTTATACTAGGCTATCTGCCCTAAGGCATTTATAAGCCTAGCCCAAAGTTATGTGGCTTACGCCACCCCTTATGTTAGAAATAATGTGCCCATTAGTTTGTTGTGCCTCTGTCCAGCAGTGACACAGAGATGATTCCCGGGGTAAACCTACGATCTCCCATCCACCGGTCAAGATTTCTCTTGAACAGAGCCAGCGAGGTGCTCTGCCTCACATGGACCGGGATTTTATTCCACAGCATGGGGAGTCTCTGAGTGATAAATCTATCCCTCCAGCACGTCCTATTTATATCCGTGCTAAGGTTTAAGTCACTTGCTCTAGTTGTTCTGGTGGATTTGGATTTTTTGAGGTGGAGCATGTCCATTAATTCTGGGTTGGTCATGGCCTTGTATGTCAGGCACAGGTCACCTCTGAGCAGACGGTCTGCAACTGAATAGAGTTGGAGTTTCTTCAGTCTGGCAGTATATGACAGGTTTTGGAGTCCCTTTATCCTTTTGGTGAGGAACTTTTGGGGTCTCTCCAATTGCTGCAGGTGTTGGGTGAGATACATCCCGAATGGGGCATTGTACTCGATCATTAGTCTGATAAGTGAAGAGTACAGGGGAACAATGACCTCACTTGATCTGGATGTGAATCCCTTCATGATCAGATGGGCAATGTAGAAGGTCTTTCGAACCACTTTAGCAATGTGAGTGTCAAACGAGAGGCCACTGTCAACCTGGGTACCCAGGTCCCTGATAACCTCTTCTGTGCTTAGTGGGCTGCCACCTATATGGTAGCTTGGGGTTACCTTGTTTTTCCCGAAGGGTATGACTATACACTTTTTTGCGTTTAACTTCAGGCCATGGCTCTGGCACCAGCTATCAGTTTCCGTGAGACCCCTCTGAAGGATGTCTGTGTCCGATGTACTATCCACCATGGCACCCAGTTTGCAGTCATCCGCAAACTTTGCCAGCCATAGTCCTCCTATGTTTGCCTGTACTTCTGAGAAGTAGATGCCGAACAATAGGGGGCCAAGGACTGAGCCCTGTGGGACACCACTTGTAACCGGCTTGGAGTCTGACATGGCTCCAGCAACTCTAACCCTGTGGGTTCTGTCCTTTAGCCAGTTTGCAACCCATCTTGTGACATATGGGTTTACATTTAAGCTGGTAAGTTTCTCTATGATACCCGAGTGGGGTATTGTGTCGAAAGCTTTTGCAAGGTCAAGGTAGGCTGTATGGACTGCCTTTCCCTCATCAATGGCCTTGGTAACTGTTTCGAAGAAGTCGACCAGGTTCAAAAGGCAAGATCTGCCCTTGACAAAGCCAAACTGGGTTGGGTCCAAGGTCTGCAAGTCCCCTATGTCCTTGTTTATGAGTTCCATTATGATCCTCTCCATAGCTTTGCAGACCAGGCTTGTTAAGCTTATGGGGCGGTAATTACCAGGGTCCGTAGAGGCACTACCTTTGTGGAGTGGGACCACAGTTGCCGTACGCCACTCCTTGGGCACATATCCTGTGGTAAGGCTAAGATTAAACAGCTGCCTTATGTGCAGGTTTAGTTCTTCATTGAGTTCATGTAGCACACAGCCGGGGACACCATCCAGTCCCATTGATGCTGTGTTTTTAGCTTTAGTGAGAGCAGCTTTCACCTGCGCATTTGAGATGTCTGGGAGGCTACACTCTGTTGGGATAGTTATCTCTCCTTTTGGGGGGGAGGGGGTGAAGTTTGCGCTGAACCTGTCTGCCAGTATGTTGGCAATGTCTGTGGGCTCAGTGATTTTTGTATCATTTTGGACTAATTCTGAGCATATCTGGGAGTTTCCACCCAGGTTTCTGACATAGCTGAAGAAGGCCTTATGATTGTCTTTTGAATCTATGGCAATTTTTTTCTCAAAGTTGACCTTTGATGATTTTATGAGGGATCGTAGTTTCTTGCTAGTACTGATCAAAGATGCCTTCCCTTTTTGGGATTTTGCTCTATCATGTAATAGCTTTCTCCTCTTATTGTAAAGTTTGTTTATGGCTGGGGTCCACCAGACTGGACGTTTGCCCTTGGTGGAAAGAGTCTTGGTTTTATTTGGGATTGCCTGATCCATGCAGTCCTGAAGGTGTTCATAGAAGGCATTTGTAAGGGCTTCCGCAGCTTGGGTTGTGGTTTCCATTGGCGCGGGGGCCTTGAAGGATACCACACCTGTCTTGAGTAGTGTGAAGTTTGTTTTAGAGAAGTTCTTCACTGTGGTTTTTTTTGTTTGGGGTGGGGGCGGGATGTGGATTTCTAGTGAGATTAGTTTATGATCTGATCTCACCAAAGAGGGATATACTTCCGGTGTGGAGCATTTTGTCCCCATGTTTGTGATGATGAGATCTAGTATATTTTCTCCTCTTGTGGGGACGGTGACTAGTTGTTCCATGGCATTTGAATTTATGAACTCCAGGAACCTTTGGGCTAGAAAGTTGGGGCTTGAGTAATGTACCCCAGATAAGTTACAACCCTTTGTACAAAAGCCAGATGATTCAAAAGTATGTCCTGACTTTTTAGACAATTGTCCAGATATGGGTATATTTGAATATTTCTTTGCCTGTAAAATGCAATAACTGGAGCTAGGCACTTTGTGAATACCCTGGGCACAGTAGATAAGCCAAAGGGCAGTGCAGAGAACTGATAGTGCGTGTAGCCTGCTTTGAAGCATAGGTATCTTCTGCAAGATTCCCTGATTGGGATGTGCAGGTATGCTTCTTTTAAATCTAGTGTTGCCAACCAGGCATCTTTGCCTAGCATAGGAAGTAACTGGTGAATTCTGGAATCTCCAAAAAGGTGTTTAGAGTGGACAGGTCCAGGATAGGATGCCATGAATTGTCTTTTCTGGGTACCAGGAAAAGTCTCGAGTAGAAACCTTGTCCCTTTTCCTTTTTTGGTACCAGCTGAATAGCCCCCATGCTTAAAGAGACAGTACTTGTTTTTGAGCCTCTGCCCACTGATTTGGGGTTAGGCCCGGCCATCCGTTTGGTGTTGGCAATGTGTGGAAGTGAAATCTGTATCCCTGGGACACTATATTTAAAACCCATTTGTCCTAGGTAATGAGTTCCCAGTTCTTTGCAAGAAGAGCAATCTTTCCCCCCAAAGGGGCAGTCAGTTGATAAGTGCTTGGAAATTTTAAAAGGAAGTCATTGAGACAGTTTACCATAGGGGGAGTTTTATTACTCCCAGATTTGGAAGAGGAAGCCCCCCACTGCTTAGTCCTGTGTGTCTCCTGGGATTAAAACCTGGGGTTTTTGCTGTGTCTGGGTTTAGCTTGAGAAGACATGGAAGGGGATGAAAAGGATCAATTCTTAGAGGGCCAGTGCCTACTAATCTAGGAGGCTGAACTTGTAAGAAATCTTTAACAGTTTGCATAGATTTAACTTTATCTTCCATCTTTTTAAGAACTTACTCAGCCTTGTTGCCAAACAAGCGGTCCTGATTTAAGGGAGCATCCAACAATTTAGCTTTAACATGATCAGGCAAAGATTGTTCCTTCAGCCAAGCATGCCTTCTGAGCACAGACCCAGTAACAGCGGTCCTGTAAGAGACCTCTAATGAATCAAAACCACATTGCAAAGTATGTTTTCCAACTTGTTCAGCAAAATGCATTAAGTCCTGCAATTCTTTATTTTCCACACAGTCAGGAATCAACATCATTTTCTGTTTAAGCAATCCAATAACATGTTGCTGATACGTTAACATATGACACTGGCAGTTTAAAGACCTAATGGCCAAGGTTGCATAAGTGTAGACCTTCTTACCCCATCTATCCAGCGCCCTGGAGTCTCTATCAGAAGGGGTAGGATTTTTAGCAGTAGATGCCTTAATGCCCTTGGGCCCTTGTGAAATAGTCTCTGGATCTGCAATAGGATTTTTAAAAAGGAACTTGTGTGACTCACGGACCCTGTAGTATCGGTCTGGTTTTCTAGGAGCAGGATGCAAGGAATCAGGGGCCAAACTAGATTCCGAGAAAGCATCATCAACAATGTCTAGTACAGGAGGAATAGCTAAAGGCCTATGCTGAGGTAGGAGTAAGAAATCCCTAAGCCTCTTTTTTGAATCAGAAAAATCCTGGCTTTCCCAGTGGAAATGCTCCCCTTAGAGTACGTAGGGTTTCCCCAAAAGAAAAATCTTCTGGAAGTGAAACAGAGGGAATGGAGTCCTCTGCATCAGAATCCTCATAAGTAGACAAGGGCAAATCAAGATCATCAGAAGAATCAGAAAAAACAGAATCCTGGTCAGAAGATTCATAAACCACTTCAGTCCTAGGCCTCTTAGAAAGGGGGGGTTGGCTACCCCTGATTAGAGTTATTAGATCTTCAGCCATTCTTATCATTTGTTTTTTGGGCATGGAGGCCTGAGCATGTGGCCTGGGCGTCGGTTTTTTAGGCATGGTTCGAGATTTAGGCCTAAGAGAAGAAGGAGGCGTCGGTTTAATAAGCAAGTCCGTAGACCTGAATACACCCTCAGAAGCCAGTGCCTGCACAACAGTTCCGGACCCATCCAAGGTAGAGACATCCACGGGTTCCACAGTTAAAGCATCTCACGGCATACCGGACTCCGAATGGGTCTCAGAGGCCTGCATATCAGAAGTAGCGGGTATCAGGGGCTGCGAAAGCGCCTCACTGAGTACCAGCGAACTGGCGACTAGTTTAGGAGAAGCATCGTTGGCAGTTTTGGACCTCGGTGGCCTGTCTTGGTCTTTATCTTTGAGGTTTTTCAGATTCCTGGTAGTCGGATGCCTAACTGATGACATTTCCGGATAATTAAACCAAGAACCAAAATATTTAGAAGCGAAAATGTACCAACGATGGATAGTGCTCTGATTAAGTAAAGCACAAAACTGACAGCAAGGTACGTTGTGGTCAGGGCCTAGGCAAGGAATACAGTACGAATGAAAATCTTTATGAGGTATTTGCTTTCCACAAGTAATGCAATTATCAACTTTTACTGACATCGGTAAGGAGCAAGAAAAAGTTTCCCCAACGGGGTACTCAGCTTTAGTTGAAGACTTCAGTTCTGAAACTTGAAAACGAAAATTTCAGGAGTCGGCCAACCGGCACTTGTGAACTGCTTCTGCTTCAGGCACCGCACAGCAAGAAAGATGGATGTAATGGCATCGACTGCATATTTTATACCTCTGATGACCTGACGTCATGGAAAAAGGGACAGCAACCGACGCAGGACCCAAGACTTTGTTAATCAGGCCGACTGAGGGCTACCTGCAAGCAGATAACCCAAATGTAATGACTGCAACAGTGAAACACAAAGAACATCTTGATGTTCCAGGATGGCTGTAAAAATTACTGTATTAAAGTAACTTATTTTTCACTTTGAGAAAGGCAAAATGCTTTAGTCAGGTAGACTGCTGCTGCTGCCTTCAAGGAAAGAACTGTTTTATAAAATGGCCTGTACTTCATCTGCAGGCCGCACACACAGAGTGTAAAACTTGTTTAATAGATTAAAAACACTTAGAATTTTCATGGCAAGGTACTGTACTGTTAAAAACTGTGGGACCTACTCTAGAATTTCGACTAACTAATGCCGCTATTACCATGTAGTATTGGTATAAATTCCCCCATCTACCATACCGTTGGACACTCGTGCACACACCTGGACACTTTTATACATTACTAGTTTACTTCATCCACTGTTTTCTGTATTTTGTGTGGCTTTCCTGCTAGTTTTCATTGTAAGAACATGTTTTTGGGGCTGTAAACATGAAAACTGTTGTGACAGGTTTTTTTTTTTTTTTGCAAAGCACTGACATTTTTGTCTGAGCTGTTAATAACTTAGTTTTTTATGCACACTAACCACACTAAAACACATGGATGGATATTTACTAGATATTATTAGATGGATGTATTTTTATATTTACGGTGTTCTAGTTTGTATATGCTTATGGTTAGATAGCTATGTGTTTTTCTTGATTTTAGTTCTTGTCACAGACCTGATGAAGGCTTTATTTCATTAGTCAGTCAAAAGCATTTTAGTTAAAACTCTTTTGATGTGTATGTTATGCTTCTAATACCTGATCTTGGAATGTTGGTTGCAAACAGATAGGTGGTGTTTTCCTTAACTAGGATTCAGTTTGATCCAATCAGTGCTAGTGTGTCGGGGTGGGTACTTGGTGTTCTAAACGTCACTTTTATGGCCCCGATTATATTGTTTACCGCGAATAGGCTAGTTTAAAATTAAACAATACGTATATTTTTTCCATGCCTACTTCTAACTATATAAAAGCTGATATGTTTAACATTGTTAAAATATTTCTGATTTTTTGTTTGAGGATCGCTTTTCTGTGATGAATAAACGCTTGCTACTTTGGAACACTACCTGGGTTTCATGATTTTTTGGAAATTACTGAGACTGAGCTCATCAACAAAATTTTAAGATCGCTAATTCATATAACAGACAATCTGACAACCATGTGTCGCATTCTATTATACTTTTATTTATGTGCATTTTGTTGAGAAGGTTTAGTCTATCTAGGCCTTTGGCCTACTTTTAGGGGAGATCTAAGTCAGTATCAGTACTGGTTATGCAAAATTTGGCCAGGACACTAGGGAAATTTGCCTAATCAACAGCAGGCATCTGTGAGCAAATTTCACGCTTCAGTGATGGAGGCAAATTCTCTGTTTAGTCCTACAGTTGATGCTTCTGTGTTAGTACCTGAGCAACTGGTTGGGTAAAATAAAAATCCAGCAGTGCATAAAGTGCTGGATTTAAGGCATTCTGTTCTGAAGGAATAGGGTTACCACCTGTCCCACTTTGCGAGGGACAGTCCCTCTTTGGGCAGTTGTGTCCTGACAAAAATTTGTAAAAATGGCAAATGTCCTGAGATTTTAGGACAAAATTATTTCCTTTAACAGTTATTCTGTATCTAAAATACCTAAATGTTATAAGAAACAGAATAAGCAACTAAAATGCTACAAGAATAAAATTTTATTTAGGCAAAAAAGTTAAGTTCTATCCTTTGTACTGACCGTGGGTATGTGTTGGCCTGTAAAATCTGATGTTTGTACCAAAAATGTCCCACTTTGGCCATTTGAAAAGGTGGCAACCCTATGAAGGAACTTCTAAACGAATATGTCCATAGCAATAGTAAGAAATGCAGGGGGGCTGTGAATAGTATCCACTGCACTGTGCTCTTCATTTTCAGTTTTTAATGGACACAGGCAGGACTTCCTAGTTTCTCAAATGGTAGTTCCTGCTCATGCTATGCCAGAAAAGGTAGTGTCTTCAGATGTTGCTTTTCCAGCTGATACCACAGAAAGGGACCCAGCTGGTTGCTGTTCTTATACAACAACAGTTGCTTCTAGAGTCTTACCTTTTACTCAAAGATCCTGAGGACTAGCGGTAGACAACAACAAGGAGCAGCGATAAGGCATTTTAGTAGGATTATCAGTGCTTTGGGCAGCAATTGTGTTGGACTCGTATACAGCTTCTGTAGGATGTGACATCTACAACTCACACTGTCAATGTGTTTGTGTTCATTTCTCTTACGCCTGCAGGACTAGCTGACAAATTCATCAGTAAGTTTGCAAACAAAACATCTGTTAAATGTTGTGATTTTGACTTATTAAACTTAATGGGTAACCATAAATGACATTTTGTTTTATCAACTTCCCATGGACATTCTAGAAGAGGAACACGTTTGTGCTTATTAGGAAGATTATTGCTCTGTCATTTATGACATCACACTCATTAAAGGCTCTGGAGTCATATGGACTAGGAAGTGGGAGGTCTCGCCAGAATTCAATGTTACATTTAACAAGGTTGTTCCTTTAGAAACAGATGCTTTTGTCTGTGGTTTATGAGGTATCCTTAGGTATGCTACACAGCCTATTTTTTTTTTTTTTTTTTTGCGGTGGTACAATTACCTTAGTCAAAGCTTGCCCCAAACATGATTGTGAACAATATAGTGATAGCAGTCACATCACATCAAATTGTGTTCCTCACTGTAAACATTGCAATTGCACACTCACTTCCGTTAGATTGTCCTGCAATGGGAAACATTCCACAGTCCACACAGAGTTCTTCTGCTTCTAGTATTTTTTATGTATGGCCATCTGTTAATGCCTATGAAACAGCTCCTCCAAGCACCTCTGCAGTTTCTTCTGAACACTTTCTTCTAGAGTCATCATAGTGACCAAGTTGAAAATATGGGTAGGGATGACCAGACTCCCTCAATCTAGAACAAGTATGCAATGTTATTTGATGGGGGTGGTTGGCAAGACATTTCACGGTGAAACATACCTCAGCAAGAAAGCAGACTGATAAATTTAAGTCTGCTGAGAAACTTAATAGGTTTCTCCTTGAATGTTATTTATTTCATGTATTATTTGTTAACTGGGTTGCAACCCTGATGTAAGTGGACTACCGTCAGGTTCAGCCCCAGGAATATAGTTAAATAAAACAGCACAATAGCATACATTCTTGACTGAGGCAGCTACTCGCAGTTAAATGGGCAGCTTCTCAATCATGTGACAATGTTCATCCCACTTCTGCTAACCAGCAAACTAAGGAGTAAAAAGGTCACACAGACAAACCCATTAGTAAAAACAAGGAAAAACCTAGCCAAGTTTTCATTGTGTGATACCTTAAACCTCCTGTAAGAGGGGCCCATGGGAATATATACAAATAACCC
This sequence comes from Protopterus annectens, assembly GCF_019279795.1. NCBI lineage: Eukaryota > Metazoa > Chordata > Ceratodontiformes > Protopteridae > Protopterus > Protopterus annectens. The sequence continues at coordinate 1,061,712,988 of NC_056725.1, read as the reverse complement.
CTTAAGGACATCAAGTGTTTCAGCTATATGGCTTATGAATGTACATGACTTTTTACTGTTTCTTTTTTAGTCTTTGTGGATACATTCAGGCCAATAAAGCCAAACTCCACTGTTCTGGACATGCATATTTCAGACTTCTTATCACCTTGTCAGCATAGCATAAGTGGAATGTTTGGCTACACTTTAGGAACACAGGTTGTATAACCCAGCTGATGTCCATAACCATTAAGATGTCTGCAAAATATCCAAATTAACATCCAAAATGGATGAATAGACAGGCACCCAAAATCCATCATGAAAATCTCTTGAAATTCAGAAAACAGTATAGTTCTTACATAGTCTGGCAGTTGTCTTAGCGGATTAAGGAGCTATTAATGAGCTGTTTACTGTGGTCCAGTGGTGCAAGGTTCAATTCCCTCAACTTTCACTGTGCAACTGTGTGACTCTAAGCAAATCATAAATAAACACCGTCTCTGGGCCGAGTCTGGAAAAGGTTCATGGAAATCAGTGATCTACACCAGAAAACAAATACAAATAAAATAAAAAAGTGTTTATTTTGTCTTTTTAAACCGTATAATTATGCTTATAAATTGTCTTGTTCAGCAATTTAGTGGTACCGCCAACACAATATGCTTGGTTTAAGACTCAAGAGGCTGCATATACAACTTTTGTGGAAGAACTGAAATAACCTGTTACTTCATAACAATTCATGTTCTCACAAAAAAGGAGGGAGATAGAAATGTTCTGCAAGTAAATGTTATATCCTCAAGTTCCTTTTATTTTATAACCATTCTGTTTGCCATGCTTTTCCTTGGGCACTTCCAACAACGATTTCAGACTGATTTTTTTTTGGGTTATTAATAAACATGGAGCAGTTACCTACATTTTTATTCTTTTATTCACTCTCAAGATATTCCATTTACAGTTCACTGGCCCCTTTACTGACTTTGCATCTAAATTGTATATCAGAATAAAACCTAGGCATTTTTCCTGTGCTGATCCTTAGCATTCAAAGCATCAAAATCACTGCCAAACTGTAATAAGGGTTTGTAACAATAATCGCTATGACTAATAACTTCCGGTACTTGCGTATTATTGCAACTAGATTCTGAACCTGGGATAACTGTTCATGTTATGGCAGAAGGGGTACTTCTGTTTTTGCAGGGGTATGTAAGCAACTAACTACTTTTGTCTGAGCTTGGGTAATCACCCAGGAAGAGGAATAAGGGTCAAAACACAATTTCAGGCTACACACTTGCACAGGGCAGGATGATAGTAACTTAGCACTGTGCAGCTGCAATCTTCTTTTCCTGAGAAAACAAATGCTGCTGTATAAGGTAAGCAATGAAAGCAGGCCCTTTTACATGGGTTTTATTTTGTGTGTCGTTGCGTACTGAAAAACGGATAGGTTGAAGCGGCCATGTTGGGTATATGTGAAGTATAAGTCCTTTGCCAAAGTCCGCCAGGCTGGAAGATGAATTTGAGCCTTATTCCTCTTCATGGGCGATTACCCAGTGCTAAACATAGCTACTTAGTAGTTTAATCACCCCTGCAAAAACACAATGACTCCTTTCTGCATAAGCTGAAGTGTCCTCTCCCAATTCCAAAACAGTACAACATGATAAACACCCACAAGGGATACCAACATCACACACACTTCACACGGTACTAAACATTTCATTTGGATTTGACATGATGACTGCACTCAAAGAAAGTTACCTGGGTAAAAGTACCGCGTACAAACTACTAAAATAAAAGCGATTCCCTACTAAACGAAAATGGGGATTATCGCATCCAGGTTACTAATCTATCAAAGGTCATGAAATTAAGGGCAATGAGTAGTTTGTCCATAATCTCAACAATTATGACAGATCTGGAACCTAGTTGTGATAATATGCAAGTACCATAACTTCCTTTTTACCTTCATCTAATAAACCTGCAAGATAACCCTTGCCATGAACCTTTCTGTAAGGTTAACGATTTCATTCATCATCATCCACAGTCAAACTACTGGATAAAAAGAGCTGCTCTTTTGTAATGCTTTATTCTTTAAATTAATTAGCAGCATACTTTCATAACGCAGAAGATATTGCTACCTACTGAGTTTATGTGAACAGCTATGGTAAAAGTATAACTGTTATCCTCAAGTATAAGATGATATATCCAACTGCAATAAACTGAGAATGGCATCCCTAAACCAGATAAAACACTGTAAAGAACGGTCTTTAAAGAAAAGCTGCAAATAAGAATTCCGTCATTAAGATAGAAAAGTCAGTCCCTGTATAATGCCTCAAAAGACATTTTAAAAATAATGTCAGTATCAAAGTTTATACTGTTTGTATTAAAACACTAGTAACAATAGTAAAAGTATTAAAACAGTCAACGTACCCCATTGCAAATTCATCTAAATTGGTCTTTCCAACCAGTACGGCACCTTGATCTATCAGTTTCTGGACTACTGTAGCATTGAAAGGAGGTATGTAACCTGCAACAAGAACATTAGTTTACTGCAAAACACTATGCAACATTGTAAAGTTCAAGAAGAATTCACCTACAAAATGGACCAAGAACATTCTGCATCATGACAGGCATAATCTCATAATGTATAGATATATACATATATATATATATATATATATATATATATATATATATATATATATATATACATATATATATATATATATATATATATATAGACACACACACATATATAAATATATGAAATTTCATAATTATTGGCAAGAGAACAGACTACAATCACAACTGCTTACAGTCACATATCTCCTTTGGGTTATTCAGAGCTGCTAGAATCTTACAGGGATCATGCCAAGCCTCAGTTTTACCTTACCTCTTTGGGATGCACAGCTTCACACAACCATCCTCCTCAGAGGACGCAGACAACTATGCTGAACAGTATGCCAGTGCAATATATAAGCACCTATACAACTGCATGGACTCAGCCACACCCAACAGAAAGTACAGTTTTGTACCTACCATAAATGTAGATGTCCGATAGGTATGCATCTGCAGTCATAACATATGGGTTGTCCTGCCTCAGGCAGCCCTTCGGTCGGCCGGATTCCAAAGTCTGGGTCTGGCCTCGGCTGATGTCGCACTTTCCCCGACGTCAGAGCGTCTGGGGTATAAAAGCATCAGCCGATGCCATTTTCCTCAGTGTTTCTTGCCCCAGATGCCAGGTGCCCTCTAGGAAGGCCAAATTTGGAGGAATGCAATAAATTCCAAACATTTTCCAAAAAATATATACATATATATACACAAACAAATACACCATAATAGATCCCCCAGCTAGCTAAAGGAGGGGTAAGTACCTAGGAATACCACAGAGGGGAAGGAGGGAGGGTAAACCTGACTGCAGATGCATACCTATCGGACATCTACATTTATGGTAGGTACAAAACTGTACTATGTCCTTCAAGGATGCATCTGCAGTCATAACATATGGGTAGAATACCATAGCCAATCTGGGGGAGGAGGTACTAAGAAAAGGATGGTGTAGTTAAGATACCCTGCAGGACTGCTGTAGCAAAACCTGCTCTGGATCTGGAGTATAAAGGTAAATTGTAATGTTTGGCAAATGTATGCACGAAGCTCCATGTAGCAGCTTCTAAAATGTCCTTGGTAGCCACCCCTCTTAGGAAGGCTGTACTGGTGGCTGTGGCCCTCGTGGAATGAGGCCTGATGTTTGCAGGAACAGTCTTTCCATGAAAGGAGTAACAAAATCGAATGCAATTTTCCTATCCACTTTGAAATTGTCTGGTTGGAAATTGCTTTTCCTTGTACCCCAGCAGCATATGCTACAGAGAGTTGGTCAGTCTTTCTGTAACTTTTAGTTCTGTCCAAGTAGTAGCGTAGTTGTCTGTGTATATCCAGAGTGTGTAGAAGTTTTTCCCCTCTATTTTGTGGATTTGGGAAGAATGTAGGCAAGTGAATAGCTTGGTTCAGGGATACCCTAGATTCCACCTTTGGCATAAAAGTAGGATTGGTTCTTAGTGAAACTCTGTCCTGATGAAAGATAAGAAATGGCTGTACTGCCATTAAAGCTTGTAACTCAGATACTCTTCTTGCTGAAGTTATGGCCAGAAGGAATGCAGTTTTCCAAGACAGAAACAGTAGATCCGCCGATGCTGCTGGTTCAAAGGGAGGAAGTGTTAGTTTCTCCAGCACAAAGTTGAGATCCCAAGTAGGTAAAGGGGGTTTCCTTGGAGGATTGATGTTTTTGATTCCTCTCAGAAATTGCCTGAGGAGAGGTTGCGAGAAGATAGGTGGATCAACCTTGTATTCTGCTGAAATTGCTGAGGCATGAATCTTAATGGAAGAATAGGACAGACCATTGTGGAACAATTCTGCTAAGTATTCCAGAACATGTGTCATGCTCGCCACTGTCACATCTAAGCCTTTTGTTGTGTTTCAAATGAGAAATCTTTTCCATTTTGCTGAGTATGTCTTCCTTGTGGAAGGCCGGCGAGCTTCCATAATAATGTCCTTTACTCTCTATGATAAGTTATTTTGAGAGGGGTTTATGGAATTTTCCAGGCAGTTAGCTGCAATGTTTTCAAGTTGGGGTGCATGATCTTGAAGTTGTTCTGCATCAGAAGAAGAGGCCATAGGGGGAGAGGCCATGGTTTCATCTGTGACATGCTCCTCAGTAGTGGGTACCAGTGCTGCCTTGGCCAGTCTGGAGCTATCAGAATCACTCTTGGCTGTTCTGCCCTGATCTTCAGTAAAACCTTGGACATTAATGGGAGAGGTGGGAAGGCATATACTTTTAGAGCTTTCCAGCTGAAAGAGAGAGAGTCCACCCTCCAAGCTTGTGGGTGGTATGTCCTTGAGCAGAATGTCTTCAGTTGATGATTGTGGGGCGAGGCGAACAGATCTATCTCTGGCTTTCCCCATGCTTTTGTTATGAGTAGAAAGATGTCTGGGTGCAGCATCCATTCGTGTGCATCCATGGTAGTTCTGCTTAAGCTGTCTGCCAGTGCATTTTCTTTCCCTGGCACGAACTGTAGTTGGATATTGAGTTTCAAGCATAGTTCCCATAGATTCATAGCCAGCCTGCATAGAGGGTAGGAATGCGTGCCTCCCTGCTTGTTTATGTACCACATGACTGTGGTGTTGTCTGTCCTTATTAACAGGTGGCCTTGATGGAGGAAAGGTTTGAAGGCCTCGATTGCGTGTATCACTGCCAGCATTTCCTTTTGGTTTATGTGCATGTGCAGCTGCCCTTGAGACCATAGGCCTTGGATACATTTGCTCTCCATGTGTGCTCCCCATCCTCGGTCTGAAGCGTCAGTGGTGATGGTTTGGTTTGTTTTTGGTTTGTTGAAAGGCAACCCTCTGTTGGACTGGCAGGCTTGAGCCCACCACAGGAATTCCTTTTGAAGGCAAGGAATGATTGGTATCAAAGTTTCCAAACTGTGACTGTGCTGAGACCATACACTCCTTAGGTACCATTGTAATTTTCTCATATGCAGCCTGGCCTGTGGAATCAGAATTATGCAGGATGCCATGTAACCCAGGGCCTGCAGGATTTTCCTTGCAGTTAGCTGAGTTTGTCTTGTCAGATTCATGAAGTAATCCGGAAGTTGTTTTTGTTTTTCTTCTGTGAGAAAGGCCATCTGGGTGGTTGTGTCTAGATCTGCACCCAAAAAGGTTATACTTTGGGATGGAACAAGTCTTGATTTTTGGATGTTGACTGTGTATCCCAAGGCCTGTAGTAGGTGGATGGCATAGGCCAAGTCCTTTATCAAATTTTTCTTGTTGTCCGCTTGTATAAGGCAGTCGTCCAGATATGGGTAGATTTGAATCCCCTGAAGTCTGCAGTGTGCAATTACTGATGCCAGGCATTTCGTGAATACTCTGGGCGCAGTAGATAAGCCAAAGGGCAATGCTGAGAATTGATAATGCTCTGATCCTGCAAGAAATCTGAGGTGTCTTCTGCAACTTTGTCGAATAGGGACATGCAGATATGCCTCCTTGAGATCTAGAGTCACCAGCCAAGACTCCTTGCCCAGCATGGGAAGAAGTTGCTGTAGGGTCAGCATCTTGAATTTTGGCACAATGATGTAAGTATTCAGTGCGGACAGGTCGAGAATAGGCCTCCAGTGATTTTCTTTTCTTGGAACAAGAAATAATCTGGAGTAAAAACCTTGGCCTTGTTCCGAAAGAGGTACCTTTTCTATGGCTTTCATTTGAATTAAGTTGTTGATCTGCTTTAAAGCCTCTGCCCTCTGATTTGGTGGCAGGTTTGGCATTCTGTTTCTTCTTGGCAAAGTGTGGAAGTGGAACCTGTATCCTTTGTCTATTATTTGCAGTGTCCATGTGTCCCTTGTAATACAATGCCAGTTTTTTGAGAATAAAGACAGCTTTCCGCCAAAGGGTGCTTCCAATTGAGCCCTGGTAGGCGGAATCAAAGGAAAGTCATTGAGTCTGTCAAGGTGTAGTAGTTGTTGTTGCTGTTCCTGCACTACCTCTCTGGTTGGTAGGCTGCCACTGATGGCCTCTGTAGGAGCCTCTAGCTTGCCCTCTACCTCTGGGATGCCTGTTCCTGCCCCTCTGGGATCTGTCAGAGTCTGGAAAGGACCAATTCTTAGTAGGCCAGTTTCTGCTGAATCTCGGTGGTTGTACTTGCAGAAAGTCCTTAACTGTTTGCATAGATTTTGCCTTTTCTTCAAACTTCTTTAAGACCTCCTGAGCCGAGGAACCAAATAATTTTTGTTTTTCCATTGGAGCATCCAGGAGTTTAGCTTTAACATGGTCTAGTAAAGATTGTTCCTTCAGCCAGGCATGCCTACGAATAACTGCCCCAGTCATAGCTGACCTACATGAAGCTTCCAGTGCATCATAACCACACTTCAAAAAATGATTACTAACCTGCTGTGAGTTATGTACCAGATCCTGAAGGGATTTACGGTCAAGGGGTTCAGAAGAAGAAAGCTTCTTATGCAATTCATCTAACAAATACTCTTGGTACTGTATCATATGAAATTGACAATTTAATGCCCTCATGGAAAGAGTTGCAGAAGTATATACCTTCTTTCCCCATCTCTCTAAAGCTATAGACTCCCTTTCAGAAGGTAGAGGATTTTTGGCAGTGGCCTGCAACCCCTTTAGGGCCCTGAGAAATAGTATCTGGGTCTGCAGAATGGGCCTTGTACAGATGTAAATGAGAATCCGGAACCCTGTAGTATCTATCAGGTTTGGCAGGTGCCGGAGGGAGAGAATCAGGGGCTGTACTAACATCATTGTACACATCATCAATAACATTCAAAACAGGAGGTATAGCTAAGGGCCTATGCTGAGGTAAATGCAAAAAGGTCCTTAATCTCTTTCTAGAATCAGAAAATTCCTGACCCTGCCATTGAAAATGTTCTCTCATGGAGTGTAGTGTCTCACCAAAAGAAAACTCTTCAGGAGGGAGGCGAAGGGATAGATTCTTCAGCATCAGAATCCTCGTAGGCCGAATAAGCCTCCTCCTGGTGATCTGACAGCTCAGATCCATCCGTAGACTCATCTGAAGAGTGTTGGTCAGAGGGCCCAGTCCCGGGCCTTTTGTCTGGTGGTGGGTGAGAGCCCCTGTCCGGGTAAGGCTGAGAACCTCTAATTAAAGAAATAAGATCCTCTGCAAGGCTGAGGATCTGAGAACTAGAAGAAGGTCTCTGAGAGGTAGTCTTGGGAGACAAAGCTTTAGGAAGTTTAGCAGCTTTAGCCCTGGAAAAAGCCTTAATGGACATGGAAGCAGGGGGTCTAGCTGCACCACGTGCAGGAGTAGACTTGTCCAAAGGAATTGTGTCAGACATTTCCTGGACACTGGTTTCGGTAGGTAGCTCAGTAGCCGACTCAGCCGGGGCCTCCAGGGCCTCGGTGGTCGGTTGAGTGGATTCGGTTAAAGGAAGTTCCGAGGACTCTGTTTCGGCCGAAACCGAGACACACACGGTAGGCCTTACCATGGTTTCAGCCGAAACCGCGGGCCGCGAGTGTCAGTCCTTGTCCTTCCGTTTTTTCACCAAATGCGATGTCGGAGTCTCCGACGGCATCTTATATGCAAAATTAGCCCCAAAGAATTCCTCTGCAAACTCCGACCGACGTCTAAGAGTTCGTCGGTTGAAGGAAGCACAGGCTGTACAGGCCGAGACGTCATGGTCTGGGCCTAAGCAAGGGAGGCAGTAAGAGTGGAAATCCTTATGAGGTATTTGTTTCCCACAAGTTAAACAATTATTTACTTTATCTGACATCGGCTGAGGCAAGAAAGAGTCCCCAACGGAGTAATTAGCTTTTTCGAAGTCTTCGGTAGCTGAATCACAGGATCTGACTGACCGGCACTTGCGAACTGCTTCTGCTTCGGGCACCTCGCGGCAAGAAAGACTGAGGAAAATGGCGTCGGCTGATGCTTTTATACCCAGACGCTCTGACATCGGGGAAAGTGTGACATCAGCCGAGGCCAGACCCAGACTTTGGAATCCGGCCGACCGAAGGGCTGCCTGAGGCAGGACAACCCATATGTTATGACTGCAGATGCATAATTGAAGGACATCTAAAATCTCCTCAAGGAAACACAAACCTGCCTGGTGGACATCCTCTATCAACAGGCTTTACAACAAAAGGAAGAAACTGTTCTCCAAGGGTAAATAGGAACAAATTCCAAATTGGAAAAACTCCCTCCTCTACCTCAACAAGCAAATTAGATCACTAGTGAAAACTTCCAAAGCCAATTATGAGTTGAAACTGGCCTCGGAAACCACAAGTCCTTCTTTAGTTACATTAGGAACTTCAATGGCAAAGCCCAAGTTTGTTTCCGAATTAGTACTTAATAGTAACACTTACACTGATCCTGTTGACTTAGCCAACCTGCTAGCTGATAGGGGAGTGAAGTTTGCACTGAACCTATTGCCCCCTAAAAGCCCAGTCGACATCCCCGATACTTGTCACACACCTCCGTAGATAAAGTGTTAAAGGCCCTATCCAAGGCAAAGAGCATAGTTTCCACGGGACCTGATAGCATCCCAGGCTGTATTCTGTACCATCTCCAGCAAGAACTGGCAGCTTTTGGCACCGCACAGCAAGAAAGACTGATGTAATGGTGTCGGCTGCATGTTTTATATCCCTGACAACCTGACATCACAGAAGAAGGGACAGCAACTGACGCAGGACCCAAGACTTTGTTAATCAGGCCGACTGAGGGCTACCTGCAAGCAGATAACCCAAATGTAATGACTGCAACAGTGAAACACGAAGAACATCATAGCTTCCATGGGACCTGATAGTATCCCAGGCTGCATTCTGCACCATCTCCAGCAAGAACTGGCTTCACCATTGAGCACCCTATTCAACCAGTGTAAGTACAGGCTTCACTGCAGCAGATTGGAGAACTGCCACTGTCATCTCCTTGCATAAAGGTGGTGTCACTACTGTTCCGGGAATCTATCATCCCATTAGCTTGACAAGTCTGATCTGTAAAGCCATGGAGCATATTATTATGGATCTCATAAACAAACAAGGACATAGGCAATCTCCAAGCACTTCACCCCACCCAATTTGGATGAGTCAGGGGCAGATCTTGCCTATTGAACCTGGTTGATTTCTTTGAGACCGTCACAAAGGCCCTGGATGAAGGAAAGTCAGTACATACAGCTTACCTTGACTTCGCCAAGGCCTTTGACACTATCCTCCACTCAGGCATCATCAAAAGGCTAACACAACTTGGTGTTAATCCCTATGTCGTCAGGTGGGTGGCCAACTGGCTCACCAATAGGACCCACAAGGTCAAAATAGGCTCCACCTCCTCCAACGGCAGACCTGTCACTAGCGGTGTTCCCCCAGGAATCTGTCCTGAGACCCCTACTGTTTGGCATCTACTTCTCAGAGGTCTAGGCAAAGACAAAGGGCCTGTGGCTGACCAAGTTTGTGGATGACTGTAAGTTGTGTGCTGTCACTGACTCCCCAAATGATGTTAACATACTGCAAGAGGATCTCAAAGCTACAAATAACTGGCCTTAAGCTAAACACAAAAAAATATATTATCATACCATTCAGCAAAAACACGGCCCCTGTTGATTACCATATCAACAGCAATCCCCTAAGCACACAACCTGTGGTGAGAGACCTAGGTACTCAGGCTGACAGCATTCTCACATTCAACCATCATGTAGTGGCAGTGGTCAGAAAAGCCTTTTACTTGGTTCAACTCATAAGTAAAGGGATTGCATCCAGAAAAAAGAATGTTATTACCTCTCTGCACTCCTCCCTCATTAGGCCTATAATTGAGTAGAACTCCCCATTTGGTATGTACCTCTCCAAGCACCTGCACCAACTGGAAAGGCCACAGAAATTCTGCACAAATAGAATCTATGGCCTCAAACACCTGTCCTATGTAGACAGGCTGAAATCACTATTGCTCTACTTGGTATCATTCAGACTGCTCAGAGGTGATCTGTGTCTTGCCTAAAAGGCAATATCAGACCCTGCCCTACTAGACATGCTCCATATCCATAACTCTAACTCCTCGTGCATTACCCACTCGATAGACCTAAATCTAATATGCGACATAAACAAAACCTGCTGGAGAGACAGGTTTGTCTCTCAGAGGCTGCCCCGTCTCTGGAATAGAGTTCCCATACATGTCAAACAGTGTACCTCGCTGACCCTCTTCAGGTGCAACCTTGATGCGTCGATGGAAACCACAAATGTGCCCCAGGGCTTCCACCTTTGTCCCTCATTGACAGGGGCAAAAGGTGATGACTGGGGTTTCTTTTTTGGGGATAAACTCTTGGCTAGGCTTGCAAGGACACCAGGGCCATTAGCCCACTAAACTCGTATGAATCCTAAGTGAGAGCCAGGAAGAAAACTTTCTGGTTGACATGAGTGCCACAGAACTGAAGGGGCAATCTGTCTTAAGTTTGTGGATAAACATTTAGCAGACTGGTTAGGTATCCAATGAATGGGAAAAGATAGAATGGGCCCACTGGATAACGGGAAGGCCAGGAAAATAAATCTGGAGGCAAAACCAGACATATAGCTGTCAGGTTGGAAATATTTGCTCTAAAAAAAGGAGTTTCTCTCCAAAGTTTGGTTACCAGGGAAGGTCTGTAAGGTGGGCGAGCACTGGGTCTTAAGTGACAATTATTATTCAGCCAAAACTTTGCAATGGAGAGTGAAGGTATTCCCAGTATTCAGAATATGCAGGCAACTGTGAGTGAAGTTTAAGCTGCTGCACCCAGCCTGAAGTTGATATTGCCCAAAAACAGTAACAAAAACTTTTCTTTTCCTTCTGGAAGCAACCTAGTTTTTAGATGAGAAGAGTTGAAGTGGTCAGGAAGGGGAACACTTTGGTTAATTTAGACTTGCAGAATGGTAATCAGGAACTGCCTAGTAGTGGTAACAGCACGGGTACTTCCTGGAGGCCTTTCTTCATCTCCAATACACAAGGTGAGAAAACCAACTAGATTCATTATGATCATGTTTTGAGTCAGTCATAAAGGCAGTTGCCACGTGCACTGACCTTACAAAGGTGTGCAAGTCTTATTGAAAACCTCTCTCCTTTAAGTATTAGCAATGAGCACTTGCTCAGGGAAAGTACAGTTGTGTGAAAATTTACCATAACAGTAGATGCCCTACTGATCACTGCTGCAGTACTGCTGACATGTTGGTTGACACCAGTGACGTCCGGTCAGGGCACCAAAGCTTTATCTTCCAAAGGTCATACATCCAATGCATGACTTCAGCTGATTAAGAGTAGGGGGTACATAGACAGACATACAAGCATGGATCCTTAGAATATCTCCAAGCCAGCAGCCTGAAGAAAACAGAGGAGGAGACTGGTCAGTTAGGAGCATGTAGTATGACTAGTTAAGAAAACTCACCCATTCCCATGTAACAGAGCAGAGGTAAACCAAAGGAGGAGATGAAAAGGAAAACTGGTGAAGAAAAGGAAAACTGAAGTCAGGTTTTGAAGAGAGGATGGAGGGTGGAATGGAATACTGCAACAGTGATCAGTAGGAGATTACTATTACTGTAAGCTGTTACACAATTGTACTATGTCCTGACTGAAATCGAAATCACTGTTGCAGTATTCCTGACATATGGCTGATTCCCAAAGCTGAAAGAAGTAGGAAGGGTGGTTGATTAATGAGTAGAGTTGTTGTCCAGCAGTCCGCAAAGGCTGTCTTAGACCTGGAGAAAGCATCAATTTTGTAGTGTTTGGTAAAGGTGAGTAGAAAGGACCAAGTGGTAACTTCTAAGACAGATCTGGCATGTACTACTTTGTGAAAAGCCCGTGAGGAAGCCACTGTCCTAGTGGAATGAGCTTTCAGGCAGGAAGGCATGGTCTTATCAGTGAGTAGCAGAAAGAAATGGCTTTAGAGATGCAATTTACAATAGTGTGTTAGGAGACCAACTGGCTCAGCTTAGGGTTAAAAGGATACAAACAGCTGGTTAGTCTTTCTAAAGTATTTAGTTTAGACATACATAGGCAAGTTGGATTTTATCTAGATCAGAGTACTTGGTATTCCTTACCCCCTGTTTTGGAGACTGGGAAAGAAAGTGGATAGATGAACAGCCTGATTGAGGCACAGCATCCTCACTACCTTAATCATGAAGGATGGATTATACCCTAAGAGTCAACCTTTCCTTGTGAAAAATAAGAAAAGGGGAAATGGCTATGAGAGCTTCTAAATCAGAAATTCTCCTAGAAGAGGACAGTGCCAAGTGAAGAATAGTTTTCCAAGTACAGAATTTTAGAGAAGTGGAAGGTGCTGGTTCAAAAGGAGGCAAGTTAAGATTTTTCTAGCACAAAACTGAGACCACAAGGGAGAAGAGATGTGCTTCCTTGGTGGGTTATGATGTCAGACTCCTCTGAGGAAAAGCTTGATTTCCACTCTAGCCATAAGTGGAGGGTCAAGTGGGAGGCAGACTTTGATGTCTGACAGGTGAGCTTTTATAGAAGAGTAAGCTAGACCCGATCAAAATAGTTTGCAAAGATATTGCAGTACATCAGGAACCTGTAATAAGAGAGGGTGCCGAGTAGGTTAGTGGCACCATTGGGAAAAACTTTCCATTTAGCTGTGTACAATTTTCTAGAGGCAGGACTTCTGGCTTTTTGTAGCACTTGAACAGGTAACTTTGAGGAATTAAAATCCTATCATCCATGGGGTCAAGTTGAAAGATGGAAGATCAGGTGAAGAAGCAATCCTTGTTGAGTGATCTGGTCCTCCTGTAGAAGTATTTTCCTGCAATGTCCCTCTGTCAGTTAAAATAGCAGGGGAAACCAATGCTGCCTCAGGCAAAAGGGTACCAGTAAAAGGAGTTTGGGTGCCTCCTCCTGTGCATTCAGAAGAACTTTTAGAATAAAAGGCATAGCGGAACTTCCCTGCCCACTGGAAAAGGAAGGCATCTGTCCTCCAGGCAGTGGGATGTGGATCCCTGCTGCAGAAAGTACAGTTTTGTACCTACCATAAATGTAGATGTTCGAGTGCTCATACAGCTGCAGTCATAACAGATGGGTTATCCTGCCGTCAGGCGGGTCCTCGGTCGGCCGAATTCCAAAGTCTAGGTCCGGCGTTGGTTGTCATCACTTCCTCCCTGACATCAGAGCGGCAGGGGTATAAAAGAGGCAGCCGACGCCATTTTCTTCAGTTTTTCTTGCCCCAGATGTCAGGTGCCCCCAGAAGGAAGGCAAACATAATGTTATGCAAAAATGCAATGTTGATAAATCAAAAACAGTAGTTGCAAGCAAATACACCATAAAAGAGTACCCCAAAAGGTTATATGAAAAGGGTTTGTCATAAGGCCTGTCCTAAGAGGGGTTGGAGGGAGGGAAACCTGGACTGCAGCTGTATGAGCACTCGAACATCTACATTTATGGTAGGTACAAAACTGTACTATGTTCATCGTGCATACAGCTGCAGTCATAACAGATGGGAAGAATCCCAAAGCTAAGCAAGGGTGGTAGGCACTAAGTGGAACTAGGAGGGGCTAGAATGCCCTGCAGGACTGCTGTGGCAAAGCCCGTTCTAGATTTAGAGTATAGTGGGAGGTGATAGTGCTTGGAGAAAGTGTGCACTGAACTCCAGGTGGCTGCTTCCAAAATATCCTTGGTAGGGACCCCCCTGAGGAAGGCTGCAGAGGTAGCTGTGGCTCTGGTGGAGTGGGATCTGATGCATGCAGGCACAGTTTTTCCATGAAATGAGTAACAAAAGCATATGCAGTGGGCTATCCATTTTGAAACTGTCTATTTGGAAATAGCCTTTCCTTGAGCACCTGCAGCATAGGACACAAAGAGTTGCTCAGATTTTCCTGAATGGCTTTGTCCTGTCCAAATAATAACGAAGTTGTCTGTGAATGTCCAAGGAATGTAGTAGTCTTTCCCCTTTGTTTTGTGGATTAGGATAAAAGGTAGGTAAGTGGATAGTCTGATTCAAAGCTACACTGGATACTACCTTTGGCATAAAGGTAGGGTTGGTTCGTAAGGAAACTCTATCCTGATGGAAAATGATGAATGGTTGCACAGCCATGAGGGCCTGTAGCTCCAAAATCCTGCGAGTTGAGGTGATAGCCAGAAGAAAGGCCGTTTTCCATGACAAGTACTGTAACTTTGATGAAGAAGCTGGCTCGAAGGGAGGAAGAGTCAGCTTTTCCAATACTAAGTTGAGGTCCCAAGCAGGGACTGGTAGTTTCCTTAGGGGTTTTATATTCTTTGCCCCTCTGAGGAACTGCCTTAAGAGAGGTTGAGAGAATAAAGGAGGATCTGTGTTGTATTGTGCAGAAATGGCTGAAGTGTGGATCTTGATGGAGGAGAAGGAAAGTCCATCGTTTAACATCTCAGCTAGGTACTGTAAAATTTGAGGTATTTTTATTACCCAAGGATTCTGTCCCTTCTTTTGATTCCATGCACAAAATCGTTTCCATTTGGCGGAGTAGGCCTTTCTAGTAGAAGGTCTTCTGGCCTCCAAGATGACATCCTGCACCTCCTTGGAGAGGAGAAACTGTTGGAAAATCAAGGAATTCTCCATGCAGCTAGATTTAGAGTTTTGAGATGGCTGTAGTTGTGCTGGGACAACAGAAGAGGGACTAGAGGTAGGATCCATGGTAGGGAATATGTCAGGCTCTTCAGGAGCGGATATCAGTGTTGCCTTGGCCAGTCTGGAGCAATGAGAATCATTTTCGGCCTCTCTGCTCTGGCTTTTAATAGAACTTTGGGCAGCAGAGGAAGAGGCGGGAAGGCATAGACTGTCAATGTTGCCCAATTGAAGGAAAGTGCGTCCACCTTCCAGACCTGTGGATGATAGGTCCTTGAACAAAATTTTTTCAAGTGGCAATTTCTGTGGGTAGCAAAGAGATCCATGTCTGGCTGTCCCCATGCCTGAGTAATCTTTGTGAAAATTTGAGGATGCAACTTCCATTTGTGTGGATCTGTCATATTTCTGCTTAGATTGTCTGCCAGTGTGTTTTCCTTCCCTGGCAGGAATTGTACCTGTAGTTGAATTTTCAATTCCAGTGCTGTGTTCCATAGGGTCATGGCTTGCCTGCACAGGGGATATGAATGAGTTCCCCCCTGTTTATGTACCACATCACTGTGGTGTTGTCTGTCCTTATCAATAGCTGGCCCGAATGCAGTAGGTCTTTGAAGGTCATAATAGCCTTTTACACGGCTAGCATTTCCTTATGGTTGATGTGAAGCAGCTTCTCTTTTCATGCCCATTTTCCCTGAATGCACTGATCTGTCATGTGTGCTCCCCAGGCGTAGTCTGAGGCGTCTGTTGTGATGATTTGAGTTGCTTGAGGTACACAGAAAGGAAGACCTGTGTTTCTTTGGCAAGCTTGAGCCCACCACATAAATTCCTTTTGAAGGCATGGAATGAGTGGTATAATTGCTTCCAAGCTGTGGCTGTGTTGAGGCCATAAGTTTTTTAGGTACCATTGAAGTTTCCTCATATGCAGCTTTGCACATGGGATTAGTAGGATGCAAGATGCCATGAATCCCAGAGCCTGCAGGACTTTCCTTGCAGTTAGCCTGGTGTAAGTTGCCATTTTTCTGAAGTATTGAGACATTTGCCCTTGCTTGTCTGGCGTGAGGTAGGCCATCTGGGTGGTTGTATCCAAGCTGGCACCCAGGAAAATTATTTGTTGAGAGGGTATTAGTTTTGATTTCTTTTTGTTGACTGTGTATCCCAGGAAGTTCAACAGTTTTATTACAAACGCCAGGTGCTGCATTAGTATGTCATTGCTGTCTGCTTGGATCAGGCAGTCGCCCAGATATGGGTAGATTTGTATCCCTTGTAGTCTGCAGAAGGCGATTACTGATGCCAGGCGTTTCCTAAAAACTCTGGGCGCAGTAGATAAGCCAAAGGGCAATGCAGAGAATTGGTAATGGGTTGAACCTGCAAGAAATCTGAGGTATCTTCTGCAATCTTGTCTGATAGGGACATGCAGGTATGCCTCCTTGAGGTCCAATGTTACCAGCCAAGACTCCTTGCCCAGTATGGGAAGAAGCTGCTGTAATGTGAGCATCTTGAATTTTGGCACCTGTAGATATGTGTTTAGGATGGATAGGTCTAAGATAGGTCTCCAATCTTTGTCTTTCCTTGGTACCAGGAATAGTCTGGAATAAAACCCTTGACCTTGTTCTTTTGCAGGTACCTCTTGAATTGCTTTCATGTCCATGAGAGCTGAAATTTGTTTTTGTGCCTCTGCCCTTTGATTTTGTGGCAGGTTTGGCATGCCTCTCATTTTTGGAAGGGTGTGAAAGTGGAACCTGTAGCCTCTGTCTATAATGTTGAGAATCCATTTGTCTTTTGTAACAATATGCCAATTTTTTGAGAATAATGTCGGTTTTCTGCCCAAAGGTGCTGCCATTAAAGCTTTGCTTGGCAGGTGTAGGGGGAAGTCATTGTGTCTGTTTTCTAAAAGACTGTGATCTATCTTCTCCACCTCTTGGGGTTGATGCTTGCCACTGTCTGGCTCTGAAAGATCCTTGAGGTTGCCCTCTACCCCTTGGACGCCTGTATATGCCCCTTTGAAGTATGTCCGTAGCTGGAAAGGACCAATTTTTTGAAGGCCAGTTTCTGCTGAAACGTGGAGGCTGTACCTGCAGGAAATCTTTCACTGTTTGCATTGATTTTGCTTTTTCCTCCATTTTCTTTAGCACCTCCTCTGCTTTAACACCAAACAATACATCTTTTTGAAGTGGTGCATCTAATAATTTAGCTTTGACATGATCTGGTAAGGTTTGTTCTTTGAGCCAAGCATGCCTACGTATAACAGACCCCGTAACAGCAGCTCTACATGAGGCCTCTAAAGCATCAAAACCACACTGCAAGGGATGTTTACCCACTTGCTCTGCACCATGCAACAAAACCTGCAACTCTTTTAAATCTGGTTGTTCTGGTTGTGTCATCTTGTTTTTCAGCTGAGATATCAAAAACTGTTGATACTTTAACATATGGAACTGACAGTTTAATGCCCTCATGGTTAAAAGTGGCTGAGGTGTACACCTTTTTCCCCCACCTTTCTAAAGATCTGGAATCTCTATCTGAAGGTAATGGGTTTTTAGCAGTAGAGGCCTTAATTCCCTTGGGACCCTGTGAAGTAGTTTCTGGGTCAGCAGTATGGCTTTTGTATAGGAACTGGTGAGAATCAGGAACCCGGTAATACCGGTCTGGTTTAACAGGAGCTGGAGGCAAAGAATCAGGATTAAGGCTGGCTTCTGTGTACATATCATCCAATATATCTAAAACAGGAGGGATAGCCAGAGGCCTATGCTGGGGGAGCAGAAGAAATTCTCTGAGCCTTTTCTTGGAATCTGAGTAATCTTGGCCTTCCCAGTGAAAGTGTTCCCTCAATGTATGCAGGGTTTCCCCAAAAGAGAAGTCCTCAGGGGGGAGACAGAGGGAATAGACTCCTCTGCATCAGAGTCTTCGAATGGAGAATAGGCACAATCCTGGTCCTCAGATAGTTCTGAGGTAATAGAAGCTTGATCTGAGGAAGGGTAGTCAACCTTTAATCTGGGCCTTTTGTCAGAGGGGGGTTGAGAACCCCTGATAAGAGTAATCAAATCCTCAGCCATTTTAAGCATCTGTTTTTTAGGCATGGTGCCTTGAGAGGGTGTCTGAGGAACCTGATTTTTGGTTTTCATGGCTGTTTTAGATTTAGTGAAGGCTTTAATAGAGAAGGAGGAAGGCCTGAAGACCCCTTGAGAAATGGCAGGCCTGTCTAAATTCTGAGTTTCCCCACCAGGAGTGGCGTCGGTATCTGTAGTAAGAATGGGGGCCGAGGAGCCTGCGACCTCGGGTACTGAAGACACCGGTAATGCATTGTCATCGGTACTCAGGGGCTGCGTAGGCGCCTCACTGAGTACCAGAGAACCGGTAGTCGGCCTTAGCGTGGTATCAGTAGGTGGTGCGGACCTCGTATGTCGATCCTTATCTTTGCATTTTTTGCTCAAACCTGGAGTCGGAGTATCCGACGACATAATATAATTAAATTTTTTGCCAAAAAAGTGAAGGGCGAACTCCGCCCGACGCTTGATAGTGCGTTTGTTGAATCTAGCACAAAAACAGCAGGCCGAGACGTCGTGGTCTGGGCCTAAGCAAGGTATACAGTAAGAGTGGAAATCCTTATGGTGTATTTGCTTCCCACATGAAATGCAATTATTAACTTTGTCGGATATCGGTCTGAGGCAAGAAAAGTTTCCCCAACGGGGTACTTAGCTTTCAAGAAGACTTCGGCTGAAATACTTTCGTAAATCTCAGGAGCTGGCCGACCGGCACTTGTGAACTGCTTCTGCTTCGGGCACCGCACGGCACTTGCGAACTGCTTCTGCTTCGGGCACCGCACGGCAAGAAAGACTGAAGAAAATGGCGTCGGCTGCCTCTTTTATACCCCTGCCGCTCTGACGTCAAGGAGGAAGCGACGACAACCGACGCCGGACCTAGACTTTGGAATTCGGCTGACCGAGGACCCGCCTGACGGCAGGATAACCCATCTGTTATGACTGCAGCTGTATGCACGATGAACATCTGAGGAAGGTGATGGCTGGTTGCTGATGCAAATATGTTCATCTGAGAAGTGTCCCACTGCAGGGTGATTGTTTAGCGCCTATTCATGGGGGTCCCTCCAGAGAGTAGCTTAGGCAGTCTGCCAGTCTCGAGAAGGAATATATGTGACTGTGAGAGTGATGGCCATCTGGGTGGCTAAGTTCCATGCCTTTTGTGCTAACCTGCACAATTGGTAGGACCTGGTACCTCTCTAATTATGTATCACATAACTGTGGTGTTGTCTGTCTACAGTAGGAGTGCCCTGGGTTTCCAAAGGTGGGCAAAGGTTTGCAATTCTTGCAGAACAGCCCTTATTTCCTTCAGATTGATATGTTCCTTAGTTGCCATCTGCCCTGCACCTGGTGTGATCCTGTCCATGCTCTCCACACCCTGCCCGAAGAGTCTGTGCGACCCTGTTCAACAGAAAGAGATGGTGTGAATAGAAGTCCTGGGTTGAGGTTGACCTATCCCTTCCACCAAAGCAGCTCCTTTCTGAGACAAGGGAGGAGTGGAATCGGGGTGCCCAAGAGTTGACAGTGATGGGACCACACAGACTTCAGGTACCATTGGATTTTCCTCATTTGAAGACTGGCCAGGGGGAGCACAGGGATGGTGACTGCCATGAAACCCAAAGTTCTTAGCATCTCCCTTGTTAACAATGTGTTGCAGAGGACAGATCTTGGGAAAAAAATGGAAAGACTGAACTTTCTCCTGGGGAGGAAAGCATGTTTTTTATTTGTGTCCAGTCTGCAGCCCAGGAAAACCATGCAACCATGTAGGATCTTTTGTAGTTTACAGTGAAACCCAGACCAGTCAGGAGTTAGAGGGTAAAGTATAAATACTGAAGAAGAATTTTGAGACACACACACAGTGGCTCAAGAGTTCATCTAAGTAGGAGAAAATCTGAATTCCCCGAGTGTGACTGCATCCTACCACTGTTGCTATAACACTTTGTGAACATCCTTGTTTCTGTTGAAAGACCCAAAGACAGAGCAGTAAACTGAAAATATGTGGAGCCACAGAAATACCAGAGGAATTTCTTGCAAGAAGGATGAATGGGTATTTGTAAGTAGCCGTCCTTCAGATCTAGGGACACTAAAAATACCTGGGGAAGAATAAAAGGCAGAAGAGTGGGAAGAGAGCATTTTAAAAGATGATATCTTCAAGTGTTTAGGAAAGAAAGGTCTACGATAGGTCTCCACTGCCATTCCTTCCTTGATACTAGAAAAACTGTGGAGTAAAATCCCTTTTCTATGAAGTCCTTTGGGACTTGCTCATCGGTGCCTGAAGCAGAAGTTCTTGAATAAGGGGACAAGAAGGGGCAGTTGGTTGTGAGGAGGATATGCAGTGCCTTTCACAGGGAGATATTTTCCCAGAACATGGCATAATCATCCTTGATGATGGATAGAACCCATTTATGTGTGGCAATAACTTACCACCTGGCCATGGAGAGTGACTGAGTCTATTGGAAAGAGGCATAATGGGGCCAAGGACAGGGAAAGGAGTGCTTCAAAGGTAGTCGCAGAGTTTTGATTCCAAAAAAGAGAGGCCTCCCAGACCGTACCTTTCCTAGGTGTTTTTCTTAGTCCCTTCTAAGGAAAGAAGTAGATATAGACTGATAGCTCCTATGGTATCTCGGAAATGAGGAGAGTAGAATCTGCCTGCAGTCTTTCATAATCTTGCCTTGGTCTTGGAAAGTTTTGAACAGACTGGCAACCTGAGGACCAAACAGTCTCTCTTTGTTCAAGGAAGAATCTAAAAGTTTGAACCAAAATCCTTAGGGTAAGGCTGACTACAAAGCCATGCATATCTGCATAGAGCAGATCCACTGGCAGCTACCCTATAAGATGCATCTACAGCACTATAATTGCACTTAGTGCATTTGTTGCCTTGTCTCTACCATTGGAGGGTCTAGTAGAACTTTGTTCAAGGAGTGCAGGGCAGAGATCAAGTATTTTGTCATTTCAGTGGCATTGAAAGCAAGGGTAGAAGAGGTATAAGCCTTCTTTCCCCATCTATCTAAAGCCCTACCATCTTTGTCTGTGGGTAGGGCATTAGCACTGCATAGAAGCTTAGAAAGCTTATCTGAAGAGATACTGCAGAAGGGTCCAGCACAGGATTCTTTATTTCATTTATTTATTTTTATTTAGCATTTTTTTACTGGGAAAGTCCAACTTGGAACAAGCCAATTTTCAGCACAGGCGCCCAGGGAGAAATGCTCCAGACACATGTTTATGTAACATGGAAGGAAACCGGAGCACCCAGAGGAAACCCAAACAAACAAAGGGAGGACATGCAGACTCTGCACAGAAGGCACCCTAGCCAAGAATTGAACCGGAAGACCTCTTGCTATGAGGCAACAACACAAACTGCTGCAGCACTGCACTGTCCTATAAGTACTATTTCAAGTATTTTAAGTCATCAGGCACCTTTTAAAACCAGTTTGGTGTTTTAGTAACTGGTGGTTGAGAGTCAGGAACAGAAAAGGAGGACTGAAAGGCATCCTGGAAAGCCTCAAGGACAGGATGGACTGGAAAAGGGGCAAGAGTGCCCATTTCCAAGAGGATTTAACACATCTTCTGAACTTCAGAAACCCGAGTGGATTGCCATTAAAAATGCTTCATCATGCTCTGGGTAGACTAGGGGAATTCAGAGACAGAGCCTCCTCTTCATCTGAAGAGATTTGTCCAGGAGAATGCAGTTAAGAATAATCTAATCTACAGTGTGGTGAGAATCATAGTCTTCTTCTTCAGATACTACGACAGGTTTTGAGGAGTAGCTTATGGTGTGGACATCCAAAGGAAGGAGGTTTCAAAGACATAATAGCTTTGAACAACCCCTGTGAGAAATCTATCCCCTTCTTTTCTCTAGCAGCTGAGGGAGAGGCCACATGCCTAGTCTTTTGTTTTTTCTTCTTGGGCATGACAACACCTGGATGAGACACAAAGGTTCAGACCCCTGTCTAACCCGTATCAATGTGCCTAGAATGTCTTCCCTAACCAATATTCTAGGAATGCCATGAGGTCCATCAGAAATGATGAGTCACAGTTCGGACATATCAACAGTCTGCAAGGCCTCATCAGCCATACCAGCCACCAAAGGGTCTCTGTAGTGAGCAACTGAGTGGTAGCCTGGAATACAGTGGGATCTGCAACCTTAGTGAGTACATCAGAGTCTGAAACATTGGACTGCAGATCAGTTCCATGCCTCTTTAGCATCTTCTTAGAAGAAAGGGAGACATCCGGGGATGCGGACTCTGCTATCTTGGACTGGGCCAAGTGTTTAAGATGTTGAGTCTCTTAGAAAGGTGTTGAAATCGGAAAGCCTTAACCTAAGTGTTTTGGAAATGAACAACTGACAAATGAAGGAGGATTTGAGGTCATGTTTCAGTCCTAGGCAGAAGAGACACTTTGCATTCAAGTCCCTGTACAGAATCTGCCTACTGCACTCAAACATAACCCTACCTAGCTGACATCTAACGACTTTCAGCAAAATTAGTGTAAGCAAAAAGGATGGTTCCCAATGGGGGACTTACCTGAATAAACGATGTGGTGAAGCAAAGGTACCAATGACTAAATGGTGATCAGTCTGATGGATGCCTGATCTTTGTTCAGGCTGTGGCAAGACTATCTGAGAAGTCACACACCTATGTCCATCTATATACCCCTGCGCTTACAAACTGAGGTCATTTCAGACATACAGGCTTAGAAAGGTAAAGCTTTGTGACATAGGCCAGATGTCAAAGGTGACAAACCATACGTCAGAAATAGTGCAACAGTGATTTTAGTCAGGATATCTTCAGTTTGCCCTGTATCACTGGGTTGTGTTTTGCTGGCCCATGTCAGAGGAGAGCAATGGTTTACTATGAGCTTGCCCGAGTGATCACACTCTAAAGGACTCTGAGGAGATTGCTGAAATGCTGATAAAAAAGGGTTTTCACTTTACTCTTCAGTATTACAGGAACAAAATAAATTATGCTTTTTTTAACCATATCATTTTGTGGGTTTTATGCACCATGTTAAAAAAAGGCATTTTGGACTGTACTTAAACATCAGCGTAAAGACCATGCAC